>NW_008357993.1:3218650-3250681 GCF_000622305.1 Nannospalax galili | reverse complement strand
CCCACAAATGTAAGCAAGGAGGGAAAGTGTACATATATATACTGGTGGGTGGAAATATTGGTTACTAGGTTCTGGGGCTACAATAGAAGTATGGGAGACAGATGAATAATAAAAAAGATACCATAAATAAAGGCACAAGTAATGTTTTGCAAAAGCAGAATCTAAAACTACAGTACAAATTGAATGTGCATATAATCAACACGGGAGCTGACAGTAACAATAAATGCTGCATCAGAGTTTGCAAAGGAATAATGAACAATCCTACATTGGATTTTAGAGATTTTTAAATAGTTTTAAGAAGATAAAGTAACAGTAAAAGGGGAAAAACAGTAAAGCAAGGAAGAGAAAGGAATGAGAGAGAGAAAAAATGGGAATGAAAAGGAAAGGAGTGGTTATGGGGAAAAGAGGGAGCTGTAAACACGAAATCAAGCTAAGAAACTGATCTGGGAATTTCTACTAACCTAGGTAGAAAATATCCTTTATGTGAAAAGAGAGATCATAGAGATTTAAGTAAAACTCTTAAGTAATTCAAATACATTTAAAATTATTTAAAAAGTCTTCAAGGTAAGTACATAAAAACTGGAATGGGGGTTATTTGATAGTTTATTATGTTTCTTATACATTTTCAGCAATACCCATGGTACATTTGCAGAATACTTGTTTGCCATTATAGTATACTTGAGAGTGTGTCAAAGGCATCTTTTGAAATACTTTTGAAAACACTTTCAGGGTTGTGGTTACAAATACATTAAATAGTTACCATTATGTTGCTACTAAAGGCAACCGGTCTTTAACTATGAAATACCATGAATATACAGCTATATAAAACAGGCTTAAAACTCACTATTATTACTTGTAATAGAAACTATTGAAGTATTAATTTTAAAAAGTATATCCAAAACCCACCTTCTGTAGCCAAATTGAGACACAAGGTTTGTGAAAGAAATGGTGGCAGGGCAGCTCTGTTGCTATATCATCCTTAATATACTCACTGCAGCAGATCGGACAGCACTGCTCCTGACCAATAGCTGAAAACAACAAACAATTTGATCTGTCAATCATATGAAATTCAATTTTTGAAAATTAAAAATCAATGTACTAACTCACAGACGATATTATGAACCAGACTTTAATTGCCAAGCATGTTTCTAAGATGATAATTTGGAATTTCACAAATATTCCTTCTTAGAAAGGTTGACTAAAGAGTATCTGGCCTTAGTCTATCACTTTATAAATTAAGATTTCTTTTCTACTAGGTAACAGTTTGGCAGTTTCTGGCTTCTACAAAAAAATCTAATGAAAGTTTCTAATAACCAACTACTTTAATTCCTAAGTATCCTAATATACCAAAATATGCAACATGATATTCAAAATTTGAGCACAACTTTGTCCTTACCAGTGTGATCTTCTAGAACAAGGGTCTCTGGAAGACCATCAATGCTTTCCTTACTAGCTGGTGGATTGGCCACCTCAACATCCACTGCAAGAGACTCTAAATGTGCCAGTGCAGTCTGAAAAAGAGTAGTTACAGTTCTATGTTAGAAAATACTTTGTAATCTTAATCCTATTTAGAACCCTCCCCCATCTGCATCTTCCCATACCTGACCCCACAGATTTCATACATTCTGTAATATAAGTTAAGGCCTATCAAATCAAACTTTTGTATCCAGATGTCCCTTGGTGCAAGTTCATCCACTGGAGTCTAGTCAGTCTATCTAGAGTTACTTCTTTTGGAAAACTACTTTTAAGGTATTCCTTTGCCCCTTTAGTTCCCTTCATAAAGAACTATCAAGTTCATTAAGCCAAAATTCTCACCCCCCACACCTGTAGAAAGCCTTACTTGTCACAAGTAGTGACTTATCTTGTCTTAATAATAATCATTTACTTATTCATTACTATTATTTCTTTTTTTTAATTTAAATTTTATTTTTTATTTTATGTGTATGTGTGTACTGCCTGCATGTAGGTAAGTGCACCCGTGTCATGCAATGCCCATGGAGACAGAAGAGACTGTCAGATCCCCTGGAACTGGAGTTACAGTTTTTAGCTGCCAAGTGGGTGCTGGGATTCAAACCTGGGTCTTCTGCAAGAACAACCAGTGTTCTTAACTGCTGAGCTATCTCTCTAGCCCCATTATTATATTTTTTAAGATGAGTGGTTATGCTTCCAATTTGGGAGCACCTGTGTGAGATCAATAATATGAGGAAAAAAGACACATTAGAAAAACTTACTATGTGAGATAAAATGTGGTGAGGTTATTAAATGTTTAAGATACGAAAGTAATTACTTGACTCCTGAGTGGCTTTATCTACTACCAGGTAGAGTCAGTGCATCCACAATGCCAGCTCACAAGTATTATTAGGGTACCTGGTGGTCAACCTCATTTAGGGGTTCAAATATCTGTATAAAATACTATTTTATGAAGGATGGAAAGAATAAAAGGTTACACGACTACTTAATATGAACCATCCTCTTCTAGATTCCAATGGTCTAGAACGACAGGCAGGCCACTAAGAGTGGGCATGCTGCTTCCTCTGCCTAGTACTTTCTGTCCCTCCTTTAAATCCTATCAATTCTTCAGAGCCTGGGTTAAGTCCTGTCTCTTCCGGAAAGTCTGTCAGTGATCCCAAGCCACAATGGTATCTTTCTTCTGAAGTACTCTGTATTCAAATCATTAATACAATACAGTTTAACAATTTCCTGTTAGTAGTTTATCCTAGAAGCATCCTAAGATCACAGAGCTACAAAAACCCCATTAATCTAGCTAAGTACTTCATTGTTGAGATGGCTACCAAAACTGGGCCTCCTTCCTAGTAGGAATGCAAAATGGTGCAGCCATTACAGAAAACAGTATGACAATTCCTTAGATAATTAAAAATAGAATTACCATGTAACCCAGTATATACCTATGCTAATTATTTATAAGAGCCATAAAGTGGGAGTAACTCAAGTGTCTGAATGATAAAGAAAAGGCGTGGACACACACGAATATGAATCAGCTTTGAAAAAAATAAATTCTAACATATGCTACAACATGAATGAACCTTAATAACATGTTAAGTGAAATAAGTCCGTTAGAGAAAGATAAACAGTATATGATTCCATATATGAGTTACCTAAGGTAGTAAAATTCATAGACCAAAAAGGACACTGGTGGTTGTCAGGGGCAAAGGCACACAAGGAGGTTCCTTTCCTTTAAAAATAACAGTGTTAAAAATAAATAATAAATAACATAAAAGTAACAGTGTAAGGGACCAGTGACTTGGCTCATCAGGAAGCCTGATCCTGAGCTCAATTTGTGGAATCCACATAAAGTAGAAGAGAACAAACTCCACAAACTCGTCCTCTGACCTCCACACTCGTCCCCACATCCATGAACACACTCACACACACAATAAATTAAAGGGTATGAATGTACTTAATATTACTGAACTGTACACTGATTAAAAATAGTTAAAACAATAAATTTTATGTTTATGCCTATTTCACCACATAGAACAGTTCTGATAGCGAACAATGCATTCCTTTAAATGACACATTCTTTTATATATGCTTAATGTTCTAACATAAATTATATAAAAGTATTATATCGAGTTTAATAATAGAGCACAGCCAATCCTAAAAGCAAAACCAGAACTGAGAGGAAAAAGGCTCACAAGTTTATAAATATAACTGATAATACTGAACACCAAATTGTACTCTGGATTTGCAGAGGCACTGCAGAAAGAGAACAAATGTGCCAGAAATTGAATTACTGCCTCACAGCTTCAAATTCACCTTTCATTTCTACTCAGGCCTTTAAGGTATTTTCCTTCTGCCAGCTAGCATGGTATTAAGTGTGTTCAGTAGAGGGCACTGCAGAGGCAGCACAGGGGAGAGGGCTCTGCCTTTCCTGGTTCTCTAGGGCTTGCTGAGTGGGACCCAGCTGCTTTCACTATGCACCAGGCTTCTTAGCACCAGGCTCCTCTAGTGAAGTCTTTGTCCTTCTCCTGGCTTCTGAAGCACAAACAGCTACAGTGGCTAGCAGCTTTTCCAAGCATTCACTGAGCAGGGCTTTTTTACCAAAGTGTTTCCAGTTTAGTCAATTTCCTGTGAACTATTCTTTTGGTGCCCAAGAGGGCAGAGTTTTGCTAAGTTCCAGAGAGCATAAACCCAGCAAGCCCTGCTAGTACAGTACCATATAAGCCATGGTTATGCCCTCCTGACATGTCAACTATGATGGGCCCTGGGGAAGTAGAGTATACAATCTTAGCCTAAAAAGTTGTGCCCTAATGCTTTTCTTTCTATGTTCTTTAGAGTTCATTTTATTTCTTATTAATTCCCAATAATTATTCTTATCAATGCCTTATCCTATTCTCTCACTGTCAGTAACAATAATTTATACAAAACTTTTCTTGTTCAAAATGTTTTTCCCCCTATGACTGAGTCCAGAGGACAGAGAACTGGTATTAGGAGTAATCCCAGGACACAGAATGCAACTACAGAATTGGGATTGGTTACTCTCAAGGCTTCAGGATGTGAGTTCAGTCCTGAGTCCCTCGCCAATGATAACGAGATGTTATGAAACCTGTGGCCTGTAGTGGCATCATAACTGAAGCATGTGTCCTTGGATGGATGCCTAGGTAAAGGCTGTACTTGATTTTATAACAGAAACAGAATGAGTATAAAAACTATGATTGGAACCTATTACTGTCATTTTCCTAAACCAATAAAATATCTAACTATATTCTAACTACTTACCCTTACACCCACAGATAAGCTCTTACTCTGCATTAAAGAAGCTTCTTCATGTAGGAGATGGAGGCTACTAGAGATTCAAAATTTGTCAAAATGCAGAGAATAAGTTACTGTGGGATGCCCAGCCCCAATGGGTACATCTACAATGCAACTCCTACACTGAAGGCACAGGGAACATTGTGGAAGATGGGGTGGAAAGATTATAAGAACCAGAGGACCAGAACATCTGGTGCTAGATTATGTCCCCTAGATATGAAAAGGATGTTGCACCCATGAAATCTCAATAATATGGTTACCTAAACAAGATCTGCCTAATTACTACACCAGTTGACATGCCAATGTAGATATGGGAAACTGTACATCTAGATGGAGAGCTACAAGCCATCAACGGCTGCTCAGAACCGGAGAGTAACTATTCTCCAGGGATGAGCCCCAACATGTTTTATCCAGACCTAAGTGAGCAGCCCTAAACACATTACATGCAAACAACACTAAACAGACTCAGAGTCATACACACACACACACACACACACACACACACGCAACAATAATACAGAAGAAGAGACCATGAAATTGAGAAGGAGTTGGAGGGGGAGAGGGAGGGATGGAAATGGTGTAAATATAGTACTCATGTATGAAATTCTCAAAAAAATCTTTAAATAAAAAAACTGTGATTTGGGGATGGATTATTCCAAGTGTCACTGTGCACTTCAAAAGAGAAAATTACCAGTGTAACTCTGTTGTCTCTCATTTTAAGATTAAGTATGGATCCAGAGCTTCTGTGACAACCCTCAATGTACTTATTTCTGAAGATGAAATACAAATTTTGTATGGATAGCTAACTTAAAGTGAGAGTAAAATTTTTTGTCTCATCAAATTCCACAAATTGACTGGTCAAAGTATGGGATTCTGAAGCTTGGGATCTGGTTGAACTCAGATGAATCTCTTTTTTTTTAACCACTAGGAATAGTCTACTTTCCAGATTAGACTTCCTCTGTTTGAAACATAAAATAAGCTCACCTAGAATATGAAATATTAGGTTCCTTCATGTTTAACAATAGAGTTAACAGAAAATGAAAGCCAAAACAACGACTGAGGTGAATACAGTGTCTTCAGACTTGCAGGTATGGGTCATTCTCTAAAGTAAAGAATTCCAGCTTGACTATGGGGATAGTTCAATTAGTTGGTATAGTGCTTTCTTTGCAAGCCTAAGGACTTGAGTTTGGATTCATCCACTCACTGGGGGGTTGGGATGTGTCTGAGGACTTGTATTCCTCTTGTAATCCTAGTGCTGGGGAGATGGAGAGATTCAGGGCTTTCCCTGGAACTCAACCGCATAGGATGGTTCTGAGCCAGGGCTCAAGGAAAGGGCAGGCAAAATGGTGATGGAGAAGAGCAGGGAAACTCTAGGCTTTGGAAGACTTTTCTGGGGGAGAGGAGAGGGGAGCAGTTCCATAACACAGTTCAGTTTCAGCTGTACATAGCACCTTCCTATGAATAGCTTTCTCTGACAACCTCAGAAGGCTGACATGCAGCAAATTCCAAAGGCCAGCTTCCAAACAAGTTTTGCCAGCATGTCCCAGTGTGATTTCTTTGTCATCCAGTGAGCCAGAGTTGTGCCATTTCCATCAAGGTCTGGATTCCAACCCTTGAGTAGAGTGGGGAGTCTTCCTTGAGTTCTATCTTAGCAGACAGGGAGTGGCTGCTCATTATATACCCGTGCCTTTCCTATATTCTTTATAATTATCTATACTTTTTACTAGTCATTCCCTTAATTCCCTAATGTCTTATTAGAGTTAACAATTCTTTATATTACATTTTTTATCAGAAGATACTAAAGGGAAAGTTAAGATTTTGTTATCTATGTCTTGTAATAGTCATCAATCTCCCCTATTTCCCTGTGTACTTCTCAATATAAAGCCTGTTTAAGATAACTCAGATATACTACAAATAAACAGTAAAAAGGAATTCTACTTATATAACAACTTCCACTTGAGAGATTAATTCTCAACCATACACTCAAAAGATGAAAAACAAAATTTATGCTGAATGTGCTTCATTCTAGGAATAAACTCATAAAATAATTAGGAAGGAGAAAAGCCTCCATTTCATTAAGGAATGTAATTTCTTGCCAAAATTGTGTTTTTAAGTATTAAGCAAAATTTTTAATTTATCTATGATTAACTGTAACTGCAAACAAGAAATTATAACTCATTTGAAATTTTTTGGCATAAAATTAAAAAAAATTTTTGACCTATTTTTATGTGTATAGGTATTATATCTGCATGTGTGTAAGTGCACCTGTGTCATGTGCCCAGGGAGAACAGAAGAGGGCATTGGATCCCCTGGAACTGGAGTTACGAATGGTTGTTGGTCACCATGTGGGTGGTGGGATTCAAACCTGGGTCTTCTGTAGGAAGCCAATGCTTTTAACTGCTGAGCCATCTCTCCAGCCTGACATAAATTTTTTTCAAAAATTGTATTTGTGTGTGTGTCTTTGTGCATGCACGCATGCATATGCGTGCATGAGTAGGGCAGTCAGAGGACAACTTCTGGGAGTTGGTTCTTTCCTTCTACTGTGTGGGTCCAAGGGACTGAACCCAAATTATCAAGCTTGACAGCAAGCCCCTTTATCCACTGACCATCTTGCCAGCTCTGCATTAAATTTTCCCTCCATTACTCCCTCCCTCCCTCCCTCTGGAACTGGAGTTACAAATGGTTGTTAGCTGCCATGTGGGTGTTGGGAACTGAACCCAGGTCCTCTGGAAGAGCAGCAAGTATTCTTAACTGCCAAGCGATCTCTCTAGTCCCATCCTGCATTAATATTTTAAAATCTATTTTCTTTGCAAAGATGTACTTAAGAGTTATGTTGAAAACTTCAGATGTCTACATAAACCTATATAAGTATATAAGTTTTCAAATTTCAGAGTATGTAATTTTACCCTGCCCTCACTCAAATTTGAAACACATATATAAGACTAATGCGTATTGCTAAGACTTTCAGCAAAAGATACTATCAATAGAGAAAGGTCTAGTATTGGAAAAGTAACAGAAACAAAAGCAACTACTTACAAAAAAAGGACCAGCTGCTTAGTACACAAATAAAAGCATGCATGCAGTTTGTTTTTACTGCTTTTGTTTCATTTAAAGAATGTCAGTGCTAAATCTAAAAGGAAGTGATGTTATTTCAGCTTTATCTTTCAAAAATTATTAAATAAATGCATACTAGACATGGAAACATAATTTTTTTTGAAACAGGGTCTCCCTGTAGCCCCAGTTGGCATGGAACTCTATGTAGACCAGGTTGGCCTTGAACTCACAGAAATCTACCTGCCTCTGCCTCCCAAGTGCTGGGACTAGAGGCATGTGCCACCATGCCCAGCATTCTATAATTTCTATAGAATGATAGGAAATGGAATTGTACTGATTATCTTGATGTGAAATACCTCAATCAAAGTCAAGTTCAATAATGCTAGACTAGAGAAAAGAGAAAGAGCTAAAGCCATTCACCAGAGACCCAAGAACCGAGAAGTAAACATAGTTTTCAAAGTGGCAGCACTACTGGGCTTGTCCTTACCAGAAATTAACAATGGATGGGCTGTAAGTTCCCACACATACCATGCTCTTTATTGCTTCTTGTCTTTATTCGCTCTACTACTGCCTTTGTACATCATGACCTCTCGTGAGCAATTTTTAGCTATTCTTTCAATCAAATATCACACTGCCTATTGGTAATAAATATAGCGTTTATTTTTAAAGTCATCTCCACATTGAAGGAAATCAAACTCTATAGTCAGAAAAAAATAAAAGGTGTTTAAAACATTGAAAAGTTAAATCCTTATGTTGCCTATGGAAGTGAGTGATTTTAATCTTTATTAAGTCTCATGCAAGTTATTACACTGTACCATTTGGGAAGGAAGGTTAAGTAAAAGTCCAGAGTGTATCCTATTTTAATGATGTTGATTTTTCTCCTAGTATATAGTATTTCTGTTATGGTAATTTTGAGAAAAATATATACTAATAGAGCATAACTGAAAGCAATGAGCTCCATGGAAAATTACATACATGTACAAAAAAGTGATATGTAGATTGTTCTATTTGCCCACCCATCTACCTACCTATGATCTAATTTATCAACCTCAACTGGATTTTCTATTCTCATATAAATTTCAAGATAAAATACTGTCATAATGCTCTTGAAGTTCCTTCTTACTTTGTTTTTTCACCTCTTCCTCAGTCACTCCTTATTACTGTTCCTCTAGTTTGAAATCACTTTATGAAGTGATTTAATAAAAGATTTATTATAATGAAATTCACTAGTGCAATGGAAATTCCCAAATGTGAAAATATTTGGGCCTTTAATCTTGGGCAAATACATTTCAGAGTAAATTTGTGTGTTTTACTAAAAAAAAAAAATAAATGAAAGGAAAGCAAGAGGCTGCACATGTGTCTCATTTATGAAAGTTGGGGGGACGGGGGAGATGTGGAGAAGCAGCTCTCCCAACTGCAGCAGCAAGATACATTTGTAAGAACAAAGGAAAGGATCTGTAATACATCCTTAGGATCTTGAACTTCACTTTAGAAATAGCTGATCTGTGCCTGTGCCTGTTCGTGTGTGTCTGTAAAACATTGGGACTCTCATACCTACATAATTTAATACAGGAAAAAAAAATTTCCTAAATTTGAGCAAAACCTTTTCACTGGCAGAAAAAGACTGAGACATTGCAGACTGAAGTGAACTGGCATAACACAAGTGTGCTTTACATAGACACACTGACAGCAATCACTATTTAACAGCTGTTATTAAAACTCTTCACTTTCTCTTCACAGTAGCTAAGAAAGGAAACTTTTAAAACTTAAATTTTTATCATTTTATATTCTACCAACTTTTTATGTACCCATCAGAGCTACAAACACACCTCCATAGCCTGGGCCAAGCGTTCTTCTAGTGCCATGTAGGTGAGGAACTGAGGATCCACGTAAGAGATAGCTTCAGCAACTCCCAGTCCATCCGCAAAGCCATCAAATAGGCTGAGAAAACAAAATCCATAACTACGATTTCAGATATCCTGTGGTGAGGATAGTTATATTACCATATTGATAGGTCTGTAAAAGTTCTACAAGCAGGAAAACCTCTAAAATGTGTTAACGTAAACTTTGAGTTGAAGAGCAGGAAAAAGCCACAGCTAAGTACTGAGCACCAGGAGTTAAAGGATCACCATTTTGCCCACTACTAGTCTATTATCTCACTGGACAAAATTTGTAGGAAAAATCTCCTTCTATGTTTCTAACTCAAAAGGCTACTTAATGGTAGTGCTTTTTCCTCACGACATCTTTTCCCTAGATTCCCGTTTCTATTCATTTTAGTTTCCAATGAACGTAGATGAAAACATGAGAAAAAATTACTATATTAAATTCTATTGTTAGTTAAGGTCTTTTTCTTTTCTCACTTTGTACTTCTTAATTACTTTGGGTTTTAGAATATTTTATTTTCTTAAGTTTTTCACATTAATCTCCCTTTTCAATGCTGCTAAGAATCAAGCATCTTTTACTACTTAACAGTTAGAGAATAATTTTTCTCCAGACTGTCCATTTTTATGATTTCTAGTTGTAAAGGACTATGAATCCTAGAAGAAAAACACGTTTGACTCTGATGTTAATCTACTTCCTCTACCCTTTAGACACACAGAATTCTCCTTCTACCCTGGTCTTGGTAATATTAAGTATTTCAAAATTAGGAAATCTTAAGTATGTCTCTGGCATCTTCTCTCTAATCTTACTGTCTTGGATATTACATTCAATTCCTTTCTCAGTGATCTTTTCTGTAGGTAATTCTTCTATCTTTACCCAGCCCAAACTTCCTAGATCTCCTAACCTATATTTCCAGTTGCCTATGAAACACTTTGCGTAAATGGACACCCACCACTTCATACATCTAAAATGATTTGTTTTTGTCTAAAGGCCAACACTGTTGACTTCCATATCTTCTCAACATTTGGGTATCATAGTCAGAAACAGCCATAGTCACACAAGTTAGTTCAAAATAGTGTCAGTGTCAACCAGTGTGGCACCATTAAAATTACAAATAAAGTAGATATATAAAAGTGATTCTTTCTAGCTTAGCAGTACTGAAAATCAACAAACATCACATGGCACACAGAAACATGCCTATATAATCATATATGAATAAGTCAAATAGGGACTTATAAGTTAACTGAGTCATAGGTAACTTGAAAAAAAATAATGAATTGTGACTTGTTTTTCATCTATAAAATATGCTGAGTGAGTACACAAATGCCAGTTACAGAGATGGCACCACTGCAGATATTCAACAATAGAAACATTCTCTCCACACATACTGCTTTCTTATGTGGTTTGCATTATAAGATTAAAACTCATCAGAAGTAATATTTCTACTTAAAACTTTCACATTTTTGTTATCTTTCTGTTTGCTGAAGGAACACAAACATGTCCCTTCCTGTAGAAAATCCATTCAAATGACTAAAGTAAGTTACTTCCTAATAATTCTTTTCTAGTGGCCCAATAAGTATTAAAAATCTAGTGGCCCAATCAGTATTAAAAACACTACTATCATTGGCAATTACAATGGTAATTCATCTTTCAGATAAGAATTACTAATGGGTGCTAAAGCTAACAGACGGAAGTTTGGCAGTGAGAGAATAAACAGGTTATTTATAGTCTCAAGGTATCTTCCCACTAGATATCTATTGGTTAAAAAGGGGGAAATGGCAATAGTACACAAATCTGAAAGACCAATGTTCAAAATTAATAGCAACAGTAACAAAATAATCGATCATAACTGCCTTCTGCTATGTATTAAGGACATAATGTTATTTGTATGTTGTTTTTCCTAAAACTGAGTAACTTCATTTATGACATCAGACAAATACAATGCAAAAGACAGTCTAAAAATAAGCACTATATACTTTTAAAAAATTGTCAAATTTATAAAAGACAAAGATTGCTTGAGGATATGTCTGGATTAAAAGAGACTAAAGAAACATATTAACCAAACACAATGACTGGTCCTGGACTAAACCAGAAACAATATCTACGTAGTCCCTGGCAATAGGGGATGAAGTAATCAGTACGGTATCAGCACTAATTTTCTGATTTCAGAAATTCTGTGTTATATAAGAAAATGTTCTTAGTTTTCAGAAATTCATTCTAGGATTTTTATAGATAAATAAATCATTCCTGTGGATTTTTCTCATGAAAAGGTCAAAAAAATTCTTACCATAAATACAGAAATAAAAAAAAATGTTTTAAAATGTTAATATTTAAGGGATTTTAGTGAAGCGTAAATGGGAATAATCTGTACCATTTCTGCCACTTTCTTGTAAGTCTGACATTATTTAAGGTATTGACATATTTAGGTTCAATTCAAAACAGCAAACATTCAAAAAACTTTCTTTTACAAATCAATGCCATAAAAACGTAAAAGTCAAAAGGGATGAGATTTCCTATGGAGGGATGTGGAAAAGAATCCAGGTAGAAAGCAACAACTACAATAAACTTTGAAGACTCATAAATGGGAAAAATCAGAATTTTTCTTATTCAAAGATTCAGTTCCTATCACTTTAAGTCATAAACAAACTGTATGCCATAAGTAACTAAGCATGTTAGTAACACTGTGCTACATACCTCCAGTCCACATCTAAGTCTTCACTCACACTGGAGTCATCCTCAAGGTTGTTGTTACCATCCAGCATGAAAGCTTCTGGTTGTGCGAACTCATTGGCGGGTTCATTTCCCTCATCGCTGCTGCTTTCATTGACTTCATTGTACTGTAACCAGGGAATTTCTCCCTCCTCCAAAGATGTCTGTTCCCTAATAAGGAAGAAAAGGGTGCTGCTTTCAAACACATCCTCACTGGTTTTTTGTTTTTAAAGTATTCTATTTAGGGCAAGTAACTTGTATTCTTGGAGTTCTAAGTTCTTGTGTTTATGAGTCTAATTAAGAATTTTCCTTAGCGGCAGAACTACTTAAATAGGAAGTAAATCAGCTGGTGAGATGCTAAGCAGGTAAAGGCATTTGCTACCAAATCCAACAACCTAAATTCAATCCCCAGGACCCCAATGGCGAGAGAACCAACTCCCTTAAGTTTTTTTTTCCCTCCCTCCTTCCCTCCCTCCCTCCCTCTGGACCCCAATGGTGAGAAACTCCCTTAAGCTGTACCCCCCCACATACACACATACAATAAAATGCAATAAAAATTTTAAATACAAAGTGAATCTGTCAAGCGGTCGTGCTTAGGAAATAGTTCCTAGTTCAAATTTATTGGTCTTACAAATTATATCTGCTCTTGTATTTCTCTGCAAGAGAAACCCATATTGAGACTACTTAAATTTGTTTTGTTTTTACTTGTAGAACATATGGCCAGCATTTCTACCTTGGGGAAATTTATAGAACAGAAATCTTTATTATTATTATAAAAATATCTCTGTTGCAATGAACCCACAAGTAAAAAACACCAACAAGAAATGTTCGTTCAGCAGCTTTTCACACTGTTATGTCCTTTTTGATATTCGTATCAGATTACATGTCACCTCAAGAGGTTTCTTAGTTGCTTTTCAGTTACTATCTGCCATATCATTCTGCTTATTTAAATGATAGAATTTATTTTTACTTAACATTTCCTGTTTTTATGACTGTTCCTTATATCCTTCTGTATTCCATAAGATGCAGTCTTCATTAACCCCATGCTTAGGTTATTCAAATCTGCTAAAAGTAGACAAATTTTACTATCCATCTGTAATTGAGCTAGGTATATACAAATTTCTTAGCATTGTAAATTTATCAATATTATCCATATAGTTTTATCAAAATTTTTGCAATTAGGTTACATTCAAATTTAGAACTGATGCATTCCATTGATAAACTGTGTTTACTACCACTGGTAGTGGCTTTTTCACTCTCCAATAATGCTTAGAAAAGACTCTATGAGATAGAGACAGTTCAATGGTTAAGAGTGGTTGTTACTCTTCTAGAGGTTCCAAGTTCAGTTTCCAGCACCCATGTTGGGTGGCTCACTACTGCCTACAACTTCAGCTCCAGGGGATCCGACCTCTTCTGGCCTCCGTAGGCACTTGCATACATGTGGCATATATTCCCACATAGATATACACACAATAAAACAATTAATCTTTTAAAAAAGACTTTTATTTGTGTGTGTGCCTGTGTGCATGTACAGAGGCCCAAGGAGGGTGTCAGGTATCCTCTATCACTTGCCACCTAGTCCTCTGAGGCAAGGCAAGGCCTCTCATTTAACCTGTTTTTGTGTTTTCTCTGTAAGCCAGCAAGTCCCAGGAAACCTGCTGTTTCTATATGCCTCAAAGCTGGGGTTATAGGGATGAGCCAGATGCCCTGGCTTGTTAAGTTGGGTGCTGGGATCTGAACTCTTGTTTCCTAAGGATTGCTCAGCAAGTGCATTTAACTGCTGAGCCATCTATCTAGCTTCTAATAAAACTTAAAAAAATATACCCTTAAGTCTACTTTTCAATTGTTAACAACTGTTCCGTTTTCTTTCGGTGAGTACTTACCTAAAATATTTCTAATCTTTTATTTTCAACTTTTCTATATACTTATACTTTAAATATTTATAAACAGTTTTAGCTTTCAAAAATTCACTGATAGCTTTACATTATAAAAGCAAGGATTATACTTTTTTCATGTGACTTCTAATCTCTATTCTTATAGCCCATCTTTTCAATCTATTTTTTCTCCTTTTCTATCCATTTTTCTTTTCATATTTTCCTAATGGACTTCTTGTGTTCTTCTCTTTGGGTCTCTGTGCATGCACACAGAGGTGGCTATCCTTAAAATATTAGTACATAGTTAACATAAAATTAACTAATACTGTGGTCTTCGCCCATATATTTAAAAATTACTACTATCTAATGTTTAGTTGTATCCCCTATCATCGATTTAAAACAAAATAAATTACCAGGTTATATTATTAGATGATGTTTATGAGAACAGCCAGTGTCTCCCAAATGTATTTCATTTATTGTTATATATCTTGGCATTTGACTTCAAGAGGGACATTCTCTTTAAAGTTATAAATTATACACTATTACCTACTTGCCATCTACAGTGTATAACTGACACTTCAAACTTCCCAAATAAGTCCTTTTTCCTAATCCCCCTCCTAGGCTTGTCCATATTAGCAAATGACAGTGACATCTACTTAATGTTCAAGGTGAAAAACCTAAGTCACAACTTATTCCTCATTCATCTTCATCCAATACTTAATCTATCCTATTATTCAAAATATTCTTGGGGCTGGAGAGATGGCTCAGCAGTTAAGAGCACTTACTGCTCTTTCAGAGACCCAGATTCAGTTCCCAGCACCCATATGGCAGCTAACAACTGCCCTTAACCCCAGTTCTAGAGGATCCAACAACCTCTTCTGGCCTTGGCAGTCATCAGGCATGCACATAGTACACTTACATGTAGGCAAAACATTCATACGCATAAAATAAAAATAAAATCTTAAAAATTTTTTCAAAATAGTCTCAAACTTGAATTTTTTTTTGTTGTTGTTGACTTTTGTTTTACTTTGGGGTTTTTTAAATTTTTATTTTATTTTTTATTTTGGCTTGCTTGGCAAGTACTCTACCATTAAGCTATATCCTCAGCACTCAAACTTTTTAAATAAAAGTCACTATTACCCACTAATCAAACAGTGCAACTTGTTCTTTTTAAAACTTGAATCCCTTTCCAATTTAATCATCACAAAGCAGACTATCATCTTTCAAAATTAATGTATCAGTTAATTCTCCATTTAAAACATCTCACTGCTCTCTGAAAAAGTTTCAATGCTTCTAACATGGCCCTCATTGTCTGGTTCTTGGCTATTTTCATCTCATCATTCCTTTTCAGTATTTCTGTTCTTACCGTTCCCTTTGCCCAGACAACATTTCCTTAACATTAATTGTTTATTTTTATTTACGTGTGTGTGTGTGTGTGTGTGTGTGTGTGTGTCGTGTATTGTAATGTATGCCTGCTTCAGCATGCGTTTGGAGGTCAGAGGCTATTTTTTTCCTTCTACCATGTGGGCCTTGAAATTGAACTCCAGGTCATCAGGTACCTTAGCCCACTGAGCCATCTTACCAGCCACTTTTTATCTTTTTAGATCTCAGCTGAAATAATTCCTGAGGCATCCTCCCTGAACACTGTATTTAATGTTCTCTATTAGTTTCCATTTATTACATTACTGTCTTATTCTCCTTGCAATAAACATTAGTCTGTAATTTATGTTTCTATCTTCCTTATTAAAATGTGCCTTACCTAAATTTTTTATTACTTATTTTTTGCATTTTTTATTGAATTTTTGTGATTTTCATATAATACATTTTGATGGCATTTAGATCTACTCCCCTCTCCTCACCCCCCGCCCCTGCCCAATGTAATAAACTCTCATATATGCACACACATATATATATATATATATGGCCTATAGATTTTGATGTGTCCCCCAACGTCCTTCAGTGTGGGTCCATCTGCTGAGCCCACCAAAAGTCCTAAACCTGTAAGACAGTGTCTATCCCCTTCATAGCAGCCATCAACTGCCAAAAGTCCTTTAGGTTGGGCCTACCTAAATGTTTTTATATAATTAATATCAAGCTGGAAATTTATATAGTTTGACAAGTACAAATTTCAGTTATTAGTGCAAGAAAATATCCCATAGGAAACTAAAAGTCGAACCAATTAGTTGTCATAGCAAAACTTAAATTACCAAAAAGATATTCTCTTACAATAAAATACCCAGATGGTTTCACTACCCAATACTAACAACCCATCAGAATAAGCTACATTAACACAGAAGCAGAGTATAGAAAAAAAGAGAAGCATACTATTTTTTAAAGCAAAGCAAGTATCAAACTTATATTGAAGCCAAAATCTAGAGACAATATTTAGTTAAGGATCTCAACACTAAAGTCTTCTAATAGAAAACAAAATTCATCATTAACCCATAACTACACAATCATGTTTGGCTTACTTCAAAAAAGATAGTTAAATATATCAACAAATTTAGTAACAGAAAAACTCCTTATGATTAGCGAGTCAAAAATGAAAAATCATCATTTTCACATTGAAAAGATGAGTAAAATTCAACATTCATGCTAGAATTTCATAAAATAAAAGACTGGTATTTCCTTAATGTGATTTAAAAATTCTTTCCTCTACAATCATGAGACAAGAGGGTCCACTGTTTCCACTCTTTCAATATAGTACTTTAAGTATTACCCAGGTCATTAAGGTCTGAGAAAGAAATAAAGGGATACAAATAAGAAAAAATTCAAACTGTCCCTGTTTGTAGACAGTATGATCCTAAAGGCCTTAAAGATTCTATCAGAAAGCACATAGATTTGATAAACACTTTCAGCAAAAGAGCAGAATAGAAAAACAGATTAAAAATCAGTAGCTTTTCCATATATCACTAAATGACTTGAGAGAAAGAAATCGGGGGGGGGGGGAATCACATTCCTAATAGCCTCAAAAATCAAATTAATTAAAAAATAACACACGAGGCATGGGGAGATCTCAACCTCAAAGCTAGAAGCACTGGTGAAGTATTAGAACAAGGATTAGTAAACTGTGAGCCATAGGGTCTTTCTAGCCTGCCACCATTTTTGTTAGAAAAAAAATTGTTGAAACACTGTGGTACCAATTCATTTAAATATTGTGTTTGTCTGCTTTTAAGCTATAACACAAGAGGTGAGAAGTTGCAGAAGAGATCGTACACAAAACTCTGGCACACCAAACCAGCAATATTTATCTGGCCCTTCACAATTCAAATTTGAGAACCCCCAGACTAGGAATATTCTCATTCAAGTTAAGAAGTCAGAGATGTTTACCTCAAATCACTGTTGCTCTGGAGCTATCACCCAATGCAATCAGGTAAGAACATATTAAAACTTCACCTTTTGTAATTAGCTGCCTCCATTTCTGAGAATAACCATTGATCTACCTCTTGTGACAAGCTGTGCTATTCTCCTTAGTCTTTTTACTATATGGCAGTAACAACACTAATTATTCCTACATAACTTAATCAAAATGATTGTTTAAATGCTCAAATTTCCTTTGTAAGGTATCATGAGGAGCTGGAGAGATGGCTTAGTGGTTTAGAGCAGTGGCTGCTCTTGTAGAAGAGCCAGATTCAGTTCCCAGCCCCCACATAGTGGCTACCAATCATCTCTGATGCTATTTCCAAGAGATCCAATACCCTCTTCTGACCTACACAGGCACTGCACACGTAGAACACTTACATACATGCAGGCAAAACTCATAGACAAAATAAAAAGAAATAAATTTTAAAAACTAAAGCAACATGAAAGCATACATTGTACCTTTATAAAAATACTGAAATTGCTAGCATTTCTGTGGTCCTTACAAAATACCAAAGTATTTTGTAGATCTATTTGTCCTACATAGGCTTATAAACAGAATAGCATACCCAACATGTGAATGTGATATATGCTATTCTTGTATAATACACATTAAAAAAAATCTCACTGGTAAACATACCCCTCCTGAAGAGATAATTCTTGGTTTTCTTCTTCAGGGCCACTACTATCACTCTGTAGCTCAGGTTCATTCTCATCCTTTCCTGGCAGAGTTTCCCAGCTTTCATCACTTGAGGATTGATCTTTTTCTGTACCAGAAAATCGATGAGGCAGAGAAGCAGACCATTCCCCATCACTACATTCTGAACTGCAAATCCGAACAGAAATAAACTACCATTACACACTTAGTTACTTTTACTATTTGGAGTGTTACTAGGCATTATGGGATAGATAGGACTGCTTGATGTCACATGATTAGTCGGCTGCTTATTCAATTTTTAGAAACCTAAAAAATATGGACACAGATTCAACAGAATCTCTTTTAAATGATTATGGCATACGACAAGTTATGGAATATGTATCACTTCAATTTTCCTTTTACTGGAGTACATAATTCAATAGTATCTAGGCAAAGGCTTGTCGTAATTTAGACAGTCTATATAAATACTTAAATGCAATTTTGGAATCATCAATTGTATCTGGAATGAATAACAGATTTATTTCTCATCTGACCTGAAACAAGTTTCTAATTATATACTGATCCTTCTTTAAAAAAAAAAACAAAAAAACTTTGCAGATGGCCTATACTATTACTACTCATAGATACCTTCACTTTTAAGAAGAAGCTTTTCAAAGTATATCCCTACACAGCACTGAGCACCTAAGCTTTTATAACACTAACTAGTCACTGAATATTTTTAGATTTTTCACTCTCCTTTCCAATTATATTTTTATTATAAAAATCCATCTGCCAGAAGAGTTCCTTTCTCATTTTCTATCTGTTGAATGGAGTATCACCATGTTTTTATTTTGGAAACTACGTATCTTTAACTCCCAATTTTTTCATGTTTGAGTCCTTTATTATTCATTCTTTCTGCAAAGTGAGTCTTATACCCTAAAACCCTTTTCTCCATTTCTATTATAAAGAAAAGAGGGGCTGGAGAGATGGCTCAGCGGTTAAGAGCACTGACTGCTCTTGCAGAGGACCTGAGTTCAATTCCCAGCACCCACATGGAGGCTACGAACTGTTCTTAACGCCAGTTCCAGGGGAATCCGAAGCCCTTTTCTGACCTATGCGGCATTACACGACACAGGTGCACTCACATACATGCAAGCAGTACACTCATATACATAAAATAAAAATAATAAAATTTAAAAAAAGAAAAGAAAATGCAAAAAATAAAAGCAAAAGCAAAAAGCCCACAAAACAACAACAGCAACAGCAACAAAAACTTATTCAAGTGATTTTCTAAAAGTCCACAACTGTATAGTCAATTTGAACTGGTCTTTCTAGATTTAATTCTACTTCCTCAATTAAGTAAAAGCATACATTCTGGGGGCTGGAGAGATGGCTCAGGGGCTAAGAACACTTGCTGTCCTTCCAGAGGACCCAGGTTCAATTCCAAGGATCAACATGGTGACTAGCAACCGTCTGTAACCTCAGTTCCAGGGGACCCGACACCCTCTTCTGGCTTCTGTCGGGCATTGCATGCACATGCTGCACTTACATACATGCAGGCAAAACACTCATACACATAAAATAAAAATTTAAAAATTGTATTCTGGATATTATCATCATTTCAACTTACATATTAAATAGTACATTTATTAGTAGCTCTTTTTCTCCCCCAGAGCAGTATTTCACATAATTAAATTATATGCCTAACATGCTCACAAATCTTTGGTACTGTTTAAATATTAACACTGTGTGAGAACAGGGGTTCTTAAGTTAGCCTTCCTGGATTTGAATACAGCACTGATCAAATGTGGAAACTGCTCTGTGCTTTAATTTCTCATACTGTGTGAATATGTTAGAAGTAACTAATAACTCACTGAACTCATGAGGGAGATAAATGAGTATCACTTATTGATCACTACATTAGTGCCTACAAAACAGTAAGACACCAATGACTGTCAGTAAATCATTTCTTTACCAACTTCTCTTTTACTTAAATACATGTAGTTTAAACAATATCTAATAAGCAATATCTACTAAGGTCCAGGTGAGATGTGCTAGCTTTCTCTTTTAATCCTCACTCAAATAAGTACTGATTAAAATGAGAAACTCTAGTCTGTATACGACCTGATGTGTTTTACCCATCATGGAAATACCAGCTTACAGAACAAAAAACAAGTGCTAAACTTCTTCAAATAACAATCCCAGTACATTTTTATATCCAACACTTCCTTACACAAAGGCTCTATCACTGTCCTAAAGGTGTAACTTTTTCCTTCATGCTATCTCTCATCATCAAAATATCTTCACAGTCACATTCTGTAGTCTGGTCCCCACCCAGTCTTTCATGAAGTCTTTCAGACTTCATTTCTTTCAAGACACTTCTGTATAAAATTGCTTTTTATCTGCCAATTATTTCATGGACTAAACTTGTGGCTTATTTAGACCAATTCATTGTATTGTGACCGCTTCTTTAACACTGCATTTATTTTTCTCTAAGTGCTAAATAAAATTCATAGGAAGCTCAATATACCAAAGGAATCTCGAGTTTAGTCACAACAAGTGAGCTCTGGTTGGCTGCAAAAAGCCTACTAGCCAATTAACTAAGCTGTAACTGATTGACAGACTGGTGGACTACAAAGCAGTCAATTAAAATTTTTTCTATGCCTCACCTCCATCTCCCAAATTTTGTTTAATCACGTTGCAGGAGGAATTTCTCATAATCTGCTCTAGTTCTGGAAGAAACCCAATTCATGAATCATTTTTTGTCTTGTTTTGCTAAAAATAAACATAACTACATTAACTGGTCTAAAATATTTTTTGTTACATAGGTGCAAAATCAGTTTCTTTAATAATTTACCAGCAGTTTCCAAGACACCTGAATAGTGAAATATTTCTAGACTGTTAGAAGGTACTAAAGATTGCTATATGGCTTTAAACAGAAATCTTTAGTGGCATTATTTTCCTGAAAAGGGTTAACAATGGACATTTTACAAGTATGTACCAGAAATGAATGTGTATTTCTGATGAGAGATAGAAATTAATACATGAGAAATTTCTAGTACTATTTCAATGTGAATGTTACTATCTATGAAAACTTTAATATTTATTACTAATATACAGCTCTAAAAGCCTAAATTGGCTCAAAGGTCAGTCAGGGAGACTTTGCAGTATGATTAAGATTTTCTACTATTAAAAAATTCAAACCCAACACAGGCAATTTCTTTAAAGAAAAAGTATTATGGTGATACCATACTGGCAAGAGCATACTTTGAAGTCAGACAGATTTTGGCTAGAATTTAGGACAATTAACTTTTCTGAGCTCATTTTTCCCTTGTATAAAATGACACTATTACTATTCAATGGTCAGATCTACAATAATGCTTAGATAAAAACTGCAAACAAAGTATTTAATACAACTTTTGGAAAAAGGTGAATGTTTTAAAAAGAAAATAGTTAAATTTTTCATAATACAGCCTATATCCTTTTAGATATTTCAGTGGACTGCTTACTAGTACACCACTATTTTCCTCTTTTCTGTGCCAAAGAAAACTTACCATTATCAGCTGGTTTGTTTTAGTGACAGTATCAGCCTTCTGGAAAACCCAATCAACTTTAGCCTTTCTTTACACCAGAGGCCAGCAAAGTATACCCTAGACCATCATCCCAAACTAGGTTACCTGTTTTTTTTATTTCATGATCCAGAAAATAGGATCTTTTTTAAAAGAATGGTTATAATCTTAATAGCTATAGCTCCATAATGTCCTTCATTTTTCTTTTTGGTCTACAAATCCTAAAATATTTATTCTGTGGTGACCCATTAAAAAAGTTTGCAACTCATATAAAATACATTTTCTAAAATAACAGCCAAATCTTTTAGAATACATACTTCTGTTTTATAATCCAGTTCAATAACGTTTAAGGCTAAACTGTTAAAAAAAAAAGTTTGCAGCCCACTAAGACAATATCATCCATATCATCACCATTATAGAATTACAGGTGTAGTTCTACCTTGGATTCCATGTGTACGTGTGTGTTTCTAAAAAAAAAAGAGGCAATCATTTCTTTGGGGATTCAGGAAATGAGGTTACTTTTGGTTGGTATTACTTTCATATCTTACTTCTACCTGAGATTTATAATGTATTTCACTTGATTGAACTCAATGGGTTATTTAAAAAAAGACCATGAAGTTTGTGGGGGGCGGGTAAGGGAAGCAGATGTGGATCTGGGAAAGATTTAAGGGGAGGAGCTGAGGGGTGGTAAATATGATCAAAATATATCATATGAAATTGTCGAAGAATAAAAATCTCAAAGAACTAATGAATAAAAATACATTTTTTAAAAAGTTTATTTTGTTATCAACTCAAGTGTAAAGAGGGTAACACTTAAGTTATTATTGTCTGTTTTTGAATGTAAGTAAATGCTACCTGCAGTCAACACCAACAGAAAAACCACAGAGGTAAGTAATTTTTTACTTTATTCCCGAACATCTCAAAATTTAAACAAGACAGGAAAGTGTGTTTAAGCCTGTGCTTTAAGAGCTTTGTTTTGGCTGCTCATAGATGGTTTCTTTCTGATATAGGACATACATGTCAGAGCTCCTTCTGCGTGATGCTCAATGTATAATACAACAGGAAAGAAGTTAACTCAGCCTCACAACAATAAATTTCTTTATAAGGTTAGTGAATACTATGGGAACAGAGATTATTAATATGCATTTATTGAACAACTGAAACAGAGTCTGATGCTTAAGAAAATTTCAATAAATTATTTTTTTAATATATTAAACTGAAATAAACTAAATACTAATATTCACTTTATTCTCCCAACAATATTGTGGTTTGAATTAGAATGTCCCCCATAGGCTCTAAGTGTTTGAACAGTTTGTCCCCAGTTAATGGTGCTGTTTTTGGGAAGTCTTAGAAGATGTGGTCATGCTGGAAGAAGCACATCACTGGGGGCAGGCTTAGAGAGTTCTTAAGCCTGGCCAGATCGCCAGTCAAGCTTTGCTTCCTGTGCCTGCTTGAAGATTAGCTTCTGCTCCTACGCCAGCCTCCTCTGCTGCCATGCCTTCCGCCATGATGGACTTTTGCCTCTTTGGAATCATAAGCTAAATAAATGCTTCCTTTTGTAAGTTCCTTTAGTTATGGTGTTTTCTCACAGCAACAGAAAAGTGACTAATACAAATATAAACAAAAATAGGTTTTTGTTTTGTTTTGGGGTGGTCCTGGGGATTGAATCTAGGGTCTCACACATGTTAGGCAAGCCTTTACCATGGTGCTGTATCTCCAAGCTTTTATGTATTTTTTATGCTGAGGCAAAGTCTCACTAGTCCCAGTATGGCCTCAAACTCACCGTGTAGAAGCCCAGGCAGGCCTGGAATTTTTTTTTTAATCCTCCTGTACTGGTTTTTCTGAATAGCTGAGACTACAAGCCTGTGCTGCCACCAAAAGTAGTTGTCTTGGATAGTTTCCCTTCATGTAAAAATTTTTTTTCACCTTTTAAGCAAGATTAAGCCCTTGTGACAAAAACTCTGAAAGAAGTCTCAAGTGCTATAAAAATGGTCAGTAGATGGCATGCCTCTCTTTAGAACGTTAGGCCCAGGGTTAAAATGTGCTGATATTACTGAGGTTTTTCATCGTTGTTTTTACCTTAACATCTTGTCCTTAGTTACTGAAGTTCTCAGGGTGTATTTCAAAAGAGCAAGGTGTTAGCCTTAGTTCTTTGGTCTGATTCCAGGTTTGGTAATTATATACTCACTGCCTATTAAAATTCCTCTTGCAGTTCTAATTTAATAACATAGTGGTCACTCTGTCAAAAAGCCCAGAGCAAAGCTAACAGCTGAACCGTTTATCCCACAGCATGTAACATTTCCAATATGATTAAGTGGTCATGTAAGAATCATTCAGGGAAGACAGTGTCCATATATTCATCTAAAATCCTTTACTATTTAAAAAGAACATATAATCCATATTTTCTTAAGTAGCCAAATTCCAATCTCTGAAGGTGTCAAAATGAATTTTGGTTTTATTGTTGATAAGTGTTCCATGTTACCTCTGTAATACAAACATGACAAAAAATATTTTTAAGTATATCATCTTTAACTTTTACAAAACAGAAATTAACTCCAAAAAAATTTCAGACTCAAGAAGTTCTTTATACTTTCCTTCTTAAGAAACTTGAAAAAAAAAAGTGGTCACTGTTTCCCTATTTCTCTAGTATACTAGTATCAGAGTAGTACAGATAGTAAAACATCAGGTGAACAAGGGTCACAATTAAGGTAGTGTATATGGCTACTCAACTTTGACATTAGTTGATACCATAGTAAAAGGGACCCTGGTAACTAATACGTCATAGGAAGTTAGAGAAGAGGATCAGGTAAATAGAAACAAGGAAATAGAAGCAATAATCAAAAAAATATTTAGACTACTGAAATAATTCAGTCCTAAAATATATTTTAAGGCTTACATGTGTAAAACACGAGTGGAGTCCGAGGTAGACCACATTATCCATCAAAATTTATTTGGTTTCTTTCCCTTTTTTTGAGACAGGATCTCATGTAGTCCAGGCTGACCTTGAACTCATTCCAAAGCTGAGGATGACCTTGGAACTACTGATTCCTGCCTCTACCTCTAAAATGCTGGAATTATAAGGTATGTGCTGCATTGTCCAGCTTCTATGATTCTTAAATGAATAACAACATGTATCTTTTCCTAGCATTGCATTGGTTTTTTTATTGTTGTTGCTTTGTTTTGGTCTTTTTGAGACAGGATCTCCCTGTAGCCCCAGCTGACCTAGAATTTGCTCTGTAGACCAGGCTGGCCTTGAACTCACAGAGATCCACCTGCCTTTGCCTCCAGAGTGCTGGGATTAAAGGCGTGCACCACTACACTGGCTGCATTGTTATTTTAATTCTACAAAATTATCTCCATTTTTTGTCACACTCTAACTGCAAAGTATCTAAGTCAATATATTACTAAGGAGTTTAAAGAAAAAGGTTTTATTAATGCTAAATATTTCTCCTACCTGCATATTGTATTTGCAAAAACCTATCATTGTTCATAATACTGACATTACTTAAGAAAAAAATTGTAAGTGTACTAAGAAAACACTCTGAAACCATTTAAAATCCTTCTAGGCAAATTCACCTGTACCCCTAAAATGTTTAAAAACCAGGATTCATAAAAACTATACTGTTATAGAACTGATAAAAAAGGATTTCAACAGTTTCATTACATAATATTTGACTTAACTATAAAAAGCAAGCAAAACTTAAGGACGTTTATTTTTGTTTTGTGTCTACAATGATGAAGTCAATATAAATAATTTTCTTCCAAGAAGCAAAAAAATGTGTAACTAGAAAAAAAAGTAACCCTATACTTTCAAAGATAAATTACCAAAGAATCTTTCTTTTTCATAGAAATTTAGAAGTATAACAGAGGTTCATAATCAAATCCAAAAATCTTAAAAGCTGAATTGAATATTTTGGAATTTAAATATTTTCTCCCAGGTTTAGAAACAGTGGCTAACAACTCCCAGTGGAGGCCAGACTAGCAAAAAATTATCAAACACAAAAATGTTTCTGCAGTAAAATAAGTACTTGAAAAAAAGAGCCTCCTTTTAATTCAGATCCATACCAGTCATCAAAGCAGTTAATTTCAAATCAAGTTTTGAGGTCACTTTGATTTTGGAACTTCATGGATTTTGAATAAAAAAGGGGAATTCCAACAGAAGTTGGACAAACATCTTATTTTACTCTTAGGTTAAACAGTAGATCTTACAAATCATTATAAATTTCTTCATTTTATTCCTAAAAAATTTATTATTTCCTATTCTCCTAAAAAGTTCTGCTTATCATATGAGCTTATTTAAAGCAATGTGAATTATTAGTTTTGTATGTTGTATTTCTGTCAGGATTTTCTAACTCTACAGATTAGGGACTTTACCCATTTATTTTTGTAGTCCATATCCATCTATTTAATTAGCTATTTATAACTATGTTATCTAATGAAATATGCATTTGTTGAATTAAATATATAGATATCATCCTAACTAAACCCAAATTTCAGTCAGAAAGAGCTCTCACTGTTACAAACACCAAAATAGAAAGACTTAGGGAATGGTCTAACAAAAGTTTATGTAAAGTACAGGAGAAATGATCTCCGTGGATTAGTTAGGCATTAACATTTCCCATTTCCTTGGTTATTTCCAACATGTATTTGTCAGTGATATGGCAATTTCTAACTCTAAGTACTTGCTTGTTTTCCCTACCATTCCTTTTGTCCAATTATTTTTTGTCTCCTTCAATATCTGATCTCTTATTTGTTAACTATAGACTGAGCTCTCAGTATAAAATGAAGAACTGACTTCTCTCTTTATTTAAAAAATAAAAAGAAACAGTAAGTTATATGAAAATTATCTACTATCCCTATTTATAAGCCTCAAGACAGCAACACAAATCATATTTCAGCTGTTTTCTGTAATACATTACATAGTATAATAGCTGAATTCATAATTATAAAGAAAATCAAGCATTTATTCTTTTATGATACAAGATAAAATGCATTCATAGTTAAAATAGTAAATTCCCTTTATACCACTTCCTAATTAAAAAGAATTTTAATACTGTATAAAATCTTGTAATTACACTATCACTGACACTGTTGAGGTTTCAATTAGCTTAAAAGGTACATAAAAATTTGGACTCCGTGGTAATAAAAATTAAGCAGTGGGCTAGAGAGATGGCTCAGTGGTTAAGAACACTGGCTGTTCTTGAGGAAGACCTGGGTTCAAATCCCAGTACCGACGTGGCAGCTAACAACTGTCTGTAATTCCAGTTCCAGGGGATCTGACAGCCTCTTCTGTCCTCCACGGGCATTGCATGACATGGATATACTTACCTACATGCAGGCAATACACGCATACACATAAAATAAAAAAATATAAATAAAACATTTTTTTAAAAAAATTAAGCAGCTGTACAAAGAAATTCTCTACTTTTTCCTTTCTGATGTCTTATGGTTTGGGAGAAAAAGGAATCTATATTTGAAAAAGAGAAAGTCTTGATAATAGTAGCACAGTGCAACAGCAAGTGAATATAGTTTTTGGAGTTTAAGGTGCCTAATGTTAGCTATACCACTTATCTCTACTAACTCTCTTTGACTCAATTTCTGCATCTCTGGATGGAGGAAGCAACAGTATCCACCATATAGAGCTAGCTATAAGGGAGAGTTTTCTGTTCTGTTTTGTTTGAGATAGGATCTGGCATTGAATTCATGATTTTCCTGTCTCAGTCTCATGAATAAAGAGATTACATGCCTGTACCATCACACCCAGAAAAGAAGTTTTAAATAAAAGTAAATTTAGTGACAAGAAATGAGAACAACAACAAAAAAACAGTAAAAAGAGAAATGGGTGCTATATTAGTCGGGCATGGTGGCGCATGCCTTTAGTCTCAGCACTTAGGAGGCAGAGGCAGGCGGATCTTTGTGAGTTTGAGGCCAGCCTGGTCTACATAGTGAGTTCCAGGACAGCTGGGGCCACAGGGAGACCCTGTCTCAAAAAACACCAAAAAAAACAAAACAAAACAAAAAAAAACCCAAAACCAAAAATCCAACTACTAAGTTAATGCAGTACTGTCAATCAATAATTTCTGTGGTCTTAGTCATTTTCTACACCTAAACTGTCTTAAAATAGGTTATAAAAAACACAATAAATGTACACTTTGCATTTCATTCACTGAAATACCATGAATTAAAATAATTCACATCTTCACTGCTTGTAACAATCATTATATAAAATTTTAGCATTTGTAAAATATTATTACTAAAATGCCTCAAAGAAAGTTTCTGTTGAAATACGCTAACCAGTAGTTTGCATATGGTTAATACTCATTAAGAACATTTGATAGCTCAAAATATCAAATTCCCTGATCACATCACACAGCCCATCAAACATATCAGAAACAAAGCACTTTTTTAACAAATGTGGACCCATGGATTAGAACAGAGAACCTAGAAAAAAAGCCATGCAGCTATAGCTATCTGATTTTTGCCAAAGGAGCCAAAAGCATACACTGGAGAAGACAGTCTCTTTTACAAACAGTGCTGGAGAAACTCAACATCCACTTGTAGACCAATCAAAGTAGATTCCTATCTCTTACCCTATATATAAAAATCAATTCAAAATGGATCAAAGATCTTGATGTAAGTCCTGAAATTTTGAAACTACTACAGTAGGACAGAAATCTCTTCAAGATATAGTAATAGACAACGACTTTCTGAAAAGAACTCTAGTAGCTCAAGAAATAAAGCCAAGAATTGATGAGTGTGAGGGCATGAAATTAAGTTTCTGTACAGCAAAGCAAACAATTTTACAGAGTGAAGAAACAGTCTACAAAATGGGAGAAAAACTTTACCAGTTATCCATTCAATAGGGGATTAATGCAGTAAAGCAAACGCGTGTGCGCGCGCGCGCACACACACACACACACACACACACACACACACACACACACCACGCGCGCCACATATCATACAGCCAATAAATAGCCAAATAAATCAGTTCTCAAAAGTACAAATGGCCAAAAAATATGAGAAAGAAATGTTCAATATCTTTAGCTAACAGGGAAATGAAAATTAAAACTACATGGAGAGTTGATCTCATTCTAGTCAAGATGGCTATAATCAAGAAAACAAACAAAAAATGCTTGTGAGGATGCACAAAGGAAGGAAGCCTCAAAAACTACTGACAGGAATATGAATTAATGCACCCACTATGGAAATCAATATTTGAGGTTCTAACAGACTGAAAGCATAACTCTCATATGATCCAGTTATAACACTCCTAGGCATATATACCCAAAGGAATTTATGTCAGCATATCACAGAGATACACAATTGTGTTTATTTCAGCATTGCTTTTTTTTTTTAATTTAAAATAATTTATTTTGTATATTATGTGGGCATGAGTGTGCCAGAGTGTACATGTGGAGGTCAGAGAACAACTTATGGGAGTCAATTCTCTCCTTCCATCATGGGAGACCAGGGAATGGAACTCAGGTTATCAGGCTTAGGGACAAATACCTTTACCCACCGAACCATTATACTGGCCCTATTTGAATACAACTCACAATAGCCAAATCGTAGAATCAGCCTAGAATAAATAAGTATGCAACCAGATATATATATATATATCTTATTCATCCATAAAGAACTTATGCCAATTTTAGAAAGTTGGATGGAACTGGGGATTATTAGCAAAATAAATTGGGCTCAGAAAATGTTGCATGTTTTCGCTCATTTGCAGGCTCTAGCTTTAAAAATATAATACATAAAACTGGAGGGGGGACTATTTGGAAAGAAGATGGGGATAAAAAAGGGCAACAGGGGATTGAATATGATCAAAGTACAAGGTAAATCATTACTTTGTATAATGAATATATGGTAATGAAATCTTTTTTAAAAAGAAAAACCACTTTGTTCACTCCACAAGTCAACAAAGTATTTCATAAAGCCTTACCTATCTTCATCTTTGTCATAGAGCTGGTAATAATCTCCACAGCCATTCCAAAACGTACTATCCCGAGTTTCTTGCCTTCCTGCTGTGGCTCCATTTTCTGATGTTACATGATTATGTTCTGTTTCCCTCTGTGTAACTCTTGAGTAAGGTGGAGTCAGGAACATACACTCATGTTCTCCATCAAATTCTTCACACTTTATTAAAGGGTCTTCTGAGCTACATTCCTCAACTTCCAAAGCCTCTCTCCATCTCTGAACACTTCTTTGTTTAGCCTCATGCCTATTAAAACCTGTTTCTTGGTCTACCTGGCTTGAACTTACTACTTTTCTAACTTTTGGCCTCACTACCTGTTCAGGAGAACTTCCATGGCAGTTGTCACTGGTATTTTGTTCATTACAAATATGCCCTGGAACACAGGCTACATCTTGAGCTGAATTTTCTGCCTGTCTTTCCTGGTTGGTATTATCTTGTTGCTTCTCTCTAACAATGTCATCTTGAGAAGACCTCTGAAATTCCTGCCCATTCTCATGGACAAACTCAGTATTATCAGAACTTTTCACTAAACGTACTGAATCTAACTCTTCAAACTCATCAGTTATTTCACAGCTGAGAGATGGAACTGACGGAGAAAGATCAGTGTACACCTCTGCCTCTCCATTTTCCAGCTCAAATACTATATTGCTTAATACTTCCTGACATCTACCACCTTCCACAGCTTCTAGAGAAAGCTGAAGACAGTCATTATTTTTACCATGTTTGCTGTCTGCATCATTAGAGTCAGTATGAACCAATGACATTCCATTTTGGACACTTGAGACATTACAAATTCCTGGAGTATACTCTGTCTCAGAGTTATTATGAAGATTCTTATTGCTTTCTAAGGTCTCCCTGACTTCCTCACTATGACATACTGTGGCATAGGATGGGCTGCTCTCAGTGGTTTGATTCAGTGTTACACCACAACTGGGAATTTCTGTTTCACTTTTTTCAAATGTAGTTTCGTTGGGTAAAGGAGAATGAACTTGATCCAGTGAACTGGAACCTTCATAAAGAACAAAAGAAAATATTTTGGAGGGATTAATTTATATAAAATTTTATGTAGTAATATCAATTTAGTAGAAATCATTATCAATTATTACCTACTTGAAAATATGTGTGAATTGATTTGGCAAGTGCTTCTATGGTCCCTAACTTTACTGGTAATATAGACTGGTTACCCCGTGAGTTCAAGAGCCTGTCCCTCATGTTTCTTTTACAGATGGTTTCTTACCTAAGTCCTAATATCTAAGAGCTTCTCTAAGACAAAAGAGAGGAGGCTAATGAGAGGCTACACAATGACAAGCACAAGTAGAATCTGCATAATCGGCCCTCCCACTGATCTCCAAAGCTAACTTCTTTTATTACACAGTATTTTTTTAAAGAACAAAACTTCAAAAGTACTTATGTCATATATTAGTAACACCAGGTTACAGACCTATGAGAAATGAGACTTTAATTGTATTTTGTACTTTTCAGAAAAGTACATCAGATAGTTATCCAATAATTTACATGTTAGAACTATGACTGAAAAAAAAGTCAATATACTGATTAAATTTGCCATACTTTGTCAGAATTCTGATACATGAAGAAAAATCAAATCTAATAATTCTTTTAACTTGACTATCTTATTACCATTAAGTTTAATAAAAAAAGATACCGAGATGTGTTGGAACAAAAATGTATAAATCATAAAATAACTCAAGTTCAGTCTTATAACAGAAAATGTTCTTTATTGGAATGATCTTAGCTAACATTTCAGATTCTTTTTATGTTGTTTGTTGTTTTCTGACACAGGGTGTCCCTGTAGCCCCAGCTGGCCTGGACCTTGCTATGCAGACCAGGCTGGCCTCCATCTCACAGAGATTAGCCAGCCTTGGCCTATCCTGAGTGTACACCACCATGCCTGGCTCAGATTCTTTTTTTTTTTTTTTTCTGTCTTTTGAGACAGGGTCTCCCTGGAGCCCCAGCTGTCCTGGAACTCACTATGTAGACAACGCTGGCCTTGAACTCACAGAGATCCACCTGCCTCTGCCTCCCAAGTGCTGGGACTATAGGTATGAGCCACTACGCCTGGCTCAGATTCTTATATATAAGTGACAGTGAAAATATTCAATATTCTAGAATTATCCAGCTTGCTTAGAACCAGAAGATGAAACTAATAAATAGAAAAAATTATATGTGTATATA
>NW_008357993.1:3184893-3218551 GCF_000622305.1 Nannospalax galili | reverse complement strand
CAATTAATTTTAATAACTATTACTTGATATCTGGATATTTATTTTATAAAATAATAAAAAATAAAGTAGCTAAGATAAAGTAGAGAAAGTTAAAAGAAAAATTACTCAAATGTAGTATGCAAGGGAAATGCACATTCAGTTCACATTGGGGGATTAGCTCATGGATGTGGTAATGTAATCACCACCATGGTGATTAGTTATATTTTAATGACTAGACATAGTCTATTTTCTTCTGTGTTTAAATATGTGTGTTCATATGTGTGTGTGTATACATGAAATACTATATATTAAGACTACACACACACAATTTTTATACACACACACACACACACACACACACACCCCAAGGCATTAGGGTGATGTAATGGAAGTCACAGCATATTCTCAGAGGCCTAGAACTCACAGAGATCTGCCTGTCTCTGCCTCCCAAGTGCTGGGATAAAATGTGTGTGCATGTGCCACCATACCCAGCCTCTAAATGTATATATTACACTATTAAATTCAATAAAATTTTCAACTTCAAAATAGGATTCGTGATAGGAAATATACTGAATTTATACTCATAGGCACATATAAAAAATCATTAAAAAATTAAGTATTGTAAGATCAATCCCTACATAACTACTAATAGCCCTTAAGCAATTACATGTTGCATACCTGAGTAATTTTCCTTTGGAACATCATCTAGTTCCAATACTTCATAGTCATCGCCAGCTCGACCTAAGCTTCTTTCATGCCTGGTCATGCACGGTTTGAAACTGACATAAGCATGTCTTCTTCCATATCTCCTGCCTGTAATTGTCTGATATCCTCCTGCTGGTTTAGGCCAAGCAGCTTTGTTGGATTCTTGATCCATTACTGAAAAAAATTAAAAAAAAAAACAAAAACAAGCCATCAATGGCCTTTCCTATGACAACTAGTTGGGGAGAAACTTCTTTAATACATATACAACTATTTACTAAACCACATGCTCCTGAGCATCAAGTGTATCTTACTTGCACCATAAAACACACTTCATCACACAGTAGCTAAACATGAAATACTATATATAAAGTTGACTTATTAAATGCATTTTCTAAAACAAAAAACCAAAACCAAATCACCCCCTCAAAAAAAAAATCACCTTTTAAAATTTGACTACTAAAGGTATTTTAGATTTTATAATGAAATATAAAGTTTTTAAATGTCAAATTATACTATCAAAGTTCTTTATGGACTGGAGAATGACTTTCCAAATTACCCAAGTACTTTACATACAAATATTATGTAGATATTTTATGAGTTAATTATCAATATATAACATTACTTTATGAATGACTACATTCTTTTCAAAGGCTAGGTGTCTACCCTAAATCCTAACAATGTATGTTCCAAAGTCTAGGGTCACATAAAATTCTTCAAAAGAACTGTCACAGACCAAGTCAACCATGTGCTAGTCCATCTTCAAAAATATAAATAAATGATACACATTAAAGTAAGAAAAGCCATCAGCTTTTAACTTGAATATTAATTTTTGGTAACTGATAATATATAGTAGGAAGCTAACATCTTTTACTGAATAGCACATTATTATATTTATACACACATGTATGAAACTAAGCTTGCTTAGTGAGTTATTCATTCTATACAAAAATGCGATCTTTTCTCACACTATATAGTATAATCAATAAATTAGTTTTATATTTTTGTTCTTCTACATTAGAGTAATATAATCCCTCCAGAGTACAAATGAGAAACTTGATTTACAACACACAATCAAGTGTTCCATTATCTTACTTAATCCCTTAAACAACATTGAGGTGGACACTACAATCTACTTTAAAAAGTAATGTTAAGTTTAAAATTAAATGTTAAGGAATCAGGCTGGTGATGCACACTTGTAACCTTAGTATTCAGAAGGCTAAGGCAAGAAGATTTTAAATTGGGAGGCCACCCTGGGCTATACAGTTGTGACATTATTATAAAACAGAAAAAAGAAATATTTAGGTCACTTGTCCCAATATTCAAGAATCAATGACATTAACTATTCCTCCAATAGCCTCCAAGGTGAAATGTAAGGGCTGGATAGATGGGCTGAGCAGTTAAAAGCACTGGCTGATGTTGCAGAGGACCTAGGTTCAGTTCCCAGCACCCACATGGCAGCTAATACCACTGTAACTCCAGTTCCAGGAGGTCTAATGCCCCCTCCTGGCCTCCATGGACATTGGACGACATAGGTGCACTTACATACATGCAGGCATAACACTCATATACATAAAACTAAATGAAAATACTAGAAATTATCTATGAATATTAAATAACCATAGATAGAGCAAAGCTAGTCTTTACTTAAGACTGTATTAGAATATGACATGCTGCATGTGCTATTTATAAAGTCCCCAATAAAGGAAACAAGAAGTCATTAATGTAGAAGAACTAACGGCCTCCTTACCTGAGGGCTCTTTTTCTGTGTGCTGTGACATATATGGCAGTGTCTATGTGCCCAGCTCAGTAGAATTATGGATTTTGTTTTGTTTTTATTCAAACAGTGGATAAGCTGCAAAAGATTCCTACAAAGAAACAATACATTGGGCAAAATATTAGTAATGAATGCATAAAATAAAAATGGTAAAATTAGTAAAGATGTTAGCCTTTTCACTTAGAAAAATATAACCTGATCTGAAACAAACAAAACCCAAAACAAACACATGTATAACTTATAAGTAATTAACCAAATACATTGTCAAAGAACTGTCTGGGAAATGTGATCTAACTAGTTTGGAGTCTACTACACTATGCTATCTTGGCTACTCCATAAATTCATTTAACTCTGGAATCATTAAAATGCTTGTTAATCCTTTTTTTTTTAGAAATGTTTAATGGAAAATTTAAGTTATTGAAAGTGTAGAAACAATGATGTACTTATTTCTAATAGTCAACTGATCAGATACTCTAACCCAATAAGAACCTTGTTTAAATCAGGAAAGACTACAACTTATCATTTAACAAGTTAAACAAACAACTTTCTTTCTCTTTTGAAATGTATTTAATACATTTATACTACTTGAGAAGTTGCAACTTTTTAAAAAAAGTGTTAACAGAGGCTTATTTTTTTAATATTTAAATGCTTTATTTAAATACCTGAACCATTTTCTATCACTATATAAACATTCTACAAATAAGTTTGCTGTTTCTGACCACTGATACTTACTTAATGGCATATATCAGAGAACACACACCTACATTCATTCATAAAAATCACAAACTGAGCAACATGTCATCTTCTAATGTCCCTGGATCAAATCAAAGGAATATATGGATAATGATAATTTTACCATGCTGTCAGAAAACACAGGTTCTCATTAGCACTGTTTTCATTAGAAAAATAATCTGAAATAACTTGACTTCACAGATCATGGTGATGTAATGGTAAATCCATGTAGTACATAGATTTAAGTTCATACTATGAATATTTTACACAAAGTCTTCAGTGGAATAAGCTCTATTCTATCATGTTCCAAGCACTATTTTCATAGGTGGGACTATAACAATATAGAATAAGGATGAATGCATCTGCTTTCCTGAAATTACAGCAAAGAACACTAATAACAAAGAAAATAAGAAATAAATGCATGCTAGACAACCCACATTCTAGGTTTTAAAAAAAAGAAGAGAATCAAGAGTTATTAGAGATGAGCAACTTTACTGAGAAGGAATCATTGAAAAAAACAAATCCTAGACATTCCAGGCACAGCAACAGAAAATATTGTAAAACGAAGAAATTTCACAAAGAATCAACTAATAGTATGTCTAGATTAGAAAGAGCAAGAAAGTAACAGATGCAATTAGAACATGTGAAAGTAGGGAGGGGGTGAAACAGGACAGGCCTTTATAGGCTAATATGAGAAATTCAGGTTTTTATTCTGAGATGGAAAACCAGTGAACAGTCCTGAGCAAAGAGACTTCATCTGACTTCTGTTCTAATAGAATTCTCTGGCCACAGTCAGGCCAGTAAGAAGCCAGCAAAATAAATGGAAAATAGTAATGGTAGGTTAGGCTAGGTAAAACTGGGTAGTGAGAAAGAGGTTCTGGATATATTATGAGACTAGAGTCAACAATATTAATTGATTGATATAAAAGAAGGCAGCCTGAGCAACTAGAAAATGGTGTTGCCATTAACTGATAAAGAGAAGATTTATGTAAGCAGGAGCAGATTTGGAGAAAATATCTTGAGTTTAGTTTTGGACATGTTTAAGTTTGAGGTATCTACTAAACATTCAAGTGTTAAGTATTAAATGGAGGTCTGAAGTTGACCAGAGAATTTTGGGCAGTTAGTACAATTGAGGGGTTAAAACAGAAAAGGACAAAAAGGCTTAAGCTTGGGTAAAAACACTAAGAGTACATAGACTAAGTCTTGAAGTCAGTCTAACAATAGGAGACCAGGGGAAAAGTACTATAAAATCAGATTTTATTTTATCTGAAAGTACTATGTCTAATCTATGACCTAATAGTAGCTGAAAAAAGTAGCTCCTTTCTCTGATGGAAATACAGTAATACAAAGAGAAGGCTAAGTGTTGGGGCATACCTTGAATCAAACTCTTAACTCTTGACACTTAAGCAAATGTTCTCAATATTAGAACCTTCTCTTGTGATATGGTAATATGACAGATATAACTCTGATGTACAAGTTTAGAGTAAGAGGAATTATAGCTTCCTCTTTGAGCTCTCTCAGCTAGGTAACCCATTATGAGATCACTCAACTAGTCCTATGCAAAGATCCATCTGGTAAATAGAGTACTGATCACTATTTTTTTTCCTGCCAAGAGACACTAGGGTCTTCTGTCATCTAGGAAAAAGATCCTACAGTACACACATGACTGTTGTCTCCATCTACACTATGACTGCAAATTCATTAGAAACCTTGAACAAAAAAATACTTAGCTGCTCTTCAATTTTTAGCTCACAGAAACTGTTGGATAATATCTGAGCTGCTAAGTTTACTGGAGGATGAAACTTTACTAGTTATCCTCCAGCAAATAACATGTACAAATAATGTAATAATGGGCTTATTGAATTTTCTTATATTTCCACCTATTGTTAGAATAAAGCTTTCATAATACCATCTGATGAAAACATTTTTTTCTGATTTTTGAACATGTGAGGGTGTCAGGATCAAAATTCAACATCCTGGTCTTTTGCTTGTGGCAATGTCAGAACTGCTGCTTAGCACCTACATTCCACACCTAGCAGATAAACATTCAAGTGCTATGGATTCAAGAATACCCACTTTCAGAATTAATTTTAGGAAGTTTTAGATAGAGGGAGAGCAAAATCAGCTGAACTTCTAGATGTTTTAACTGGTAGGTTGTATTTATACCCTTGTGAAAATAAGTGTCTTCTCTAGAAAATGGCTGAGAAACAAATATAATTGGATCCTTAAAGGAAGTTTTTTCTATCTTATCTATTCTATTCAAAGATTTTTTAATATTCTCATCATCATATACTTAAAAATGATTTTTAAAATGCATCTTAAATTTTTCTTTAAATAAAATGTTGATGATTATCTAACCCATATTACCTGTACAAAAACTAATTCCAGGTAGGGCATGGTGGTCCATGCCTTTAGTTCCAGGACTTGGGAGGCAGAGGCAGGGAGATAGATCTCTGTAAGTTCAAAGTCAGCCTGGTCTACATAGTCAGTTCCAGGCCATCCAGGATTGCATAATAAAACTGTCTCAAAAAGAAAAAAAAAAAAAAAGTAATAGGCACACACAATTTTAATATTTGCACAATGATCACACCTGAGCTACAAATTCAAAAACATAAACTATGACAAAATGAGCTTACAACAAATGTTACATTTGCTTCACATGACACTAGAATCAACTACATTTTAGTTTAGCTTATGCTGTTATAGTTATACAATCAGTTGATAAGGCAAAGCAATTATTTCAAGCGATTAATAGGCAAAAATTGTGTTTTGTTTTTGAGACAGGGTCTTCCTGTAGCCCCAGCTGGCCTGGAACTTGCTATGTAGACCAGGCTGGCCTTGAACTCACAGAGATCCACCTGCCTCTGCCTCCCAAGTGCCGGGATTAAAGTTGTGTGCCACCACCCTGGCCAACAGGCAAAAATTCTGAACAACAATCAGAGCTTGCACTTACTGGTTTATCACATCAGCATATTCTTCTCAGAATGTATATATAGCTAGTTCTAATATCTTCTACCTATAAGCATAAACATTTGCTTATATACCTATACAACTGAAAATTGTTTTGCAACTTATAAAACATGTTTTTTAAGTAGTAGATCTACACAATAAATAAAGATAGAGACAATATCATTTCTACATTTCATGAAAAACTGGACACATTACTATAGCTAATTACCAAGTGATATACTACTATGAATCACTATAGTTGTAATACATGCTGCTATACAAGAAAATGTTCAAGATAGAACTACCAAATTCCACGTGAACAACTGCAGAAATGAGTCAAAGATCTAAACAGACAGCAGTTTAGAAAGTACAACTGCCAGTCTCAAGAGATGGTTCAGCAGTTAAAAGCACCTATTGCTCTTCCAGAGGACCTGATGTCAGCTCCAAGCACCCAGGTCAGGCAGCTTACAACTGCCTAACTTCAGTTTCTGAGGGATCTGACTCCCTCTGTGGGCACACACATGTAACATATACTCATAAAGTCACTAACAAACACATATAAAGAAAAACAGTAACAATAATTTTGTTTTTAAGTAAGATGCTCAAACTTCTGAGAAAAAAAGGTTATTCCTAAGAACACCAAAAGTAATCTGCTATAATGTATATAACAAAATGTTTAACCATATTTAAAAGGCTAAGCATAGTTAAATAGTACTCTTCTCTAGAAACATTTACAGTATTGTAGAAAAGAAACAAAGTCATAATTGATATAGAAAAATACGTTAAAAGCATAAAACTCTTGCAGAGTATATGTAAACAGGAGCATCTTTTAGATCAACCAAAAATTTTATACAAAGAGCTGAAAAACTGTCACCTCCAAGTTCTTATTAAGCTTCCTCACCAAATGATTATAAACTGTCAAAAATTGTTATTCTCAGGGGCTAGGGAGATGGCTCTGGGTTAAGAACACTAGATCTGTAAGCACGAGGACATAAATTTGAATCCCAAGCACCCACATAAAAAGCCATACAGGGCAGCATAAGGGTTGGGGGAATGGAGATAGCTGGTCAGCCACCCTAGGATTCTGACTTACTAGAAGACAAATCAAAGTCATATTGTGATGAATAAATAAACTATCACTGTCACTCTCTAATTTCATTCTGGTTGGCATGTAGTGCTGCATCATTGTGACATTTCCTGATGAGTATTAGGAGAACCTTCATTAAGCACTGGCCCATTGGCCTATTGGATGGTTTCTTTCACAAAAAAACCTGCTCATCATTTTAAACAGTTTCCTAAAACTGGATTGTTTGCCCTTTTCTAGTCTGTGTTACTTCCATCTTTATACTTTTAGATCTATGAGCCAATTTAAATTTACCGTTGAATATAGTATAATAATGGTCAAAATTTGATTTTTTTCCAATTGATACACATCATAGCACAACTTATTTTTGTTCTTGCAGAAGACCCGGGTTCGAATCCCAGCACCCACATGGCAGCTAACAACTGTCTGTAACTCCAGTTCCAGGGGATCTGACAGCCTCTTCTGTTCTCCATGGGCATTGCACAGCACGGGTACACTTACCTACACATAGGCAATACACGCATACACATAAAATTAAAAAAAAAAAACAACTTTCTTTTTTAACTTTCATAGAGGTTTTGTCATAAGAAACCAGCTATGTGAGGGTGTATTTCTAAATGCTCAAATTCTTCCACTGGTCTTTTTGTATAGACAAAAAGTCTAATATACTTTCTACTGTAACTTCATAGCAAGTTTTGAAATGCAGGGTTACTGGCTTTTGAAACAAATTTCAAAAATAAAAGATCTGGATTTTAACTGCAAATGTATCACACTTAGATCAAGTGCAGAGAAAATGACATTTTTAAGAATCTTGAACCTCCTACTACATAAACATGAAACAATTCTCTACTTACGTATTTTTAAATGTCTTTCAGAATGCTCTGGTAATTTTCAGTATACCTTTACTTAACTGACTTACCATTGCAGACACTAAGCCTAGGTATTCATTGTGGCAAGGTTTTTGATAAATTCAGTTTGTTTGGTATGACACAACTCAGATTTTCTATTTCTTCACATACATTTAGGTAAACTGTTTTTCAGGAATTATGACTTCATTTAGGTTGTCAATTATTATCAGTATAAAGTTATAATTTCTTCTTGATAATTTGCTATCAGTAAGTTCCAGTGGATTCTCTTTTTCTTATCCCTGATTTTGGTCATTTCCTTGTTGTCTGATCTCTAAGAATCTTTAAGAATGTGATTCTAAAATCTTTACTTCACAAATTCCTGATTTTTATATTACTTCTACATTTTTAGAGTTCAACCCATCTTTTCTTGAAAAGCTGAGACTATAAATGTTCAATCTTCCTTAAATAATAATACTATAAACCTCTATTTTTGTTGTATTTCATATATTCAGACATGTAATATTACTTTTCACTCAAATTAAAGTGTTTTCTAATTTCCATAGTAACTTTAAAACAGTAATTTTAAAATAAATTAATCTTGGACAATTTCAAACTTCACACATTATACAATGTATTTTGATTATATTCGCCCCCCACTTGCCCCCACTCCTCCTAGACCCAACACTCCAACCACATCATTCTCCCAACTTCAAGCTCTCAAGTTTTTTTCCATCCTCTGTACAGTACAAACTGGGCATCAAAGTGAATACCAGCAATTCCATTACTTGAGGGTGGGGGCAGGAGGATCAGAAGTTCAAGGTTATCTTCAGCTACAAAGAGTTTGAGGTCAGTCCAGGAGAACCTGAATTGAAAGAAAGACTAAGAAAATACATACAAATCCTTTGAAACTAAGTGTTATTTCCCTATGACTCAGAGTATTTTGGCAATGACCCACGTACACTTAATAGTAAGTATAGTCTTTGAAGTTTTTAAGAGATGATTTCATACAAATGTTAGTGGATTATAATCTTCACATTCAAATTTGCTATGTCCTTACAAATATACATTATTGTTTCAGTTACTTTAGATGTGTATATAAAATCTCTAACTACTAATATGTCTATTCTTCCTTTAGTTATAGCAAACTTATCCCTTATATATTGAAAGCTGCAACAGTAAACAAACAGTATTTTAAGTCTTCAGAATAAGTGGATTTGCTAATTACAATGTTATTTTTTTCATCTCCCACAATATGCATTTCCTTAAGTCTACTCTGATGTTTATATGATTACATCAACTTTCTTTTGGTATTGGCCAAGAATACGTATTTCATCTTTTTATAAAATATAAGTTGTGCTTATCCATATATATTCTGACAAGCTTTGTCTTCATTTAAGTATTTAATTCATTTACATTTAATGTAATTACCAATAGAGTTTTATCTAAGTGTACCATCTTGTTATTATTTTTGTTCACCTGTTCTGTTCCCTTTCAATTTCTGATTTTTTTTTCTTATTGGTATAAATTACAGCTTTTATTACTCTATTTTATTTCACTTACTAGCTTCAATTTCTGATTTTTTTTCTTATTGGTATAAATTACAGCTTTTATTACTCCATTTTATTTCACTTACTAGCTTCTGGATATATAATACCTTTTAGTATCTTCTAATTTCTCTAGAAATTACAAAATGTATTCTTACTGTATGTGGTTGAAAATTTCATAAGTGCCCTAAATAACTCGCATTCCTGAAGTTTTCCTCTAGACAGCAATTATATTGTAGGCACATCATCTGAAAAGTACCAGAGCCTAATTTGGGTTTATATAGAGCAAGTTCATTGTAGCTTGTCCTTACTTGAAAGTGTGACCTAAACTCTTACTGTTTCAAACTGGTTCTTTCAGTTTGCCCTAAATAAACCAAGAACCTTGTAACAGTTTAATTCCAGTTATTCCCTTGTGCCTTCTGTTATCACTTTTAATGCAGTTCATTTTATGTTTAAACCCCCCAAACACTATCATTTCTTTTTCAGACATGAATAATCTCCAGTATTTCTTTCTGAAGATGTCTAGTCTTTACTGTATTTCCATGTTTTTATCTGTTCAATGTTCCTTCAACCTAAACAGCATCATTTAAGCTTTTCATATCATATGAGTCTGTTTATGCCAACTTCCCTTTCTGCTTTACTTATATTTGCAGGATATGTTCAATGGGAACAGAATTCTAGATTAGTTGTTTCCTCTGGACATCATAAAGTGCAATTCTGTTTTCTGGAGTCTATCTTTTATAATTAAGAAATCATCTGAGCTAAATTTGTGCAATGGAATACCTATCAAATGAAGGTGTTTGTCAATATAATAAAAATAGATGAAAAAAGAACAAAAAGTATAAGCATTATAAAGGGGAAAAGTCCCATAATTCATAGACAACATAATTGTATATGATAAAATTAGAATATATGTTTTAGCTAAAGGTTAATACATCATATTACAATCTATAGGTAGAAAAATAAATTTTATCTTAAAATGGTACCATTTATAATAACCGAAAATAGCAAACCCTAGAAATAAACCCAATAAAAGATGTAGAACCCTATTGGAAGAAATTCAAGAATACATAACTAAATAAAGGAAAACACTGAGCTCATTGGCTTGGAAGATTCATTTTTTTATTTTTATTTTATTTTTAGTCTTTTTGAGACAGGGTCTCCCTGTAGCCCCAGCTGTCCTGGAACTCATTATGTAGACCAGGCTGGCCTTGACCTCACAGAGATCTGCCTGCCTCTACACCCCATGTGTTGGGATTAAAGGTCTGTACTACCACGCCTGGTTGGAAGATTCAATTTTATAAATATCAACTGACTGAAAATAATCTATATGTTAAGTGTAATTATAATAAAATCATAGTACTTTTTTTTTCTTTTTTGGTGGACAATAACAAAGTGACTTTCTAAAACTTAAATGGGAATGCAAAAGGTTAGGAACAGCCAATACAATCTTTAAAAAGAACGATATAAAAAGATTTAACTTTTCAAAATGCAAATCTTAAAAATTTATAATATAAAGAGCCCTAATTTGCACCATTTAAAAATGTTGGTAATAGTTTGCTTAGTGTGTGCTCCATGGCAAGAATACCCCTTCCACCACCAAATAAATAAATGTAATAAGAAATTTTTTTTAAAGAAACATAAAATAGCAAAATCTCCTCAAACATAGGAAATTAGTACTATAGACTTTAAATATGTATAGATTTAAAATATTTTATTTTTATTTTATGTATATGAATGGTATTCCCTGCATGTATGTAAGTGTACTTTGTGCATGGCTGGTGCCTGTAGAGGCCAGAAGAGAGTGCCAGGTCACCTGAACTGGAGTTAAAGACAGATATTAGCCATGTCATATGGGTGACGGGATCAGAACCTAACCCAGGTCCTCTGGAAGAGCAGTAAGTGCTCTTAACTGCTGAGCCATCTTTCCAGCCCTGTCCCAGAGGTCTTGATACAAATTTCTATCAAGCATTCTAAGGAGAGATAATTCCAATGCTAATCTCCAAAAGTAGATAAAGACATGTAGTTGACTTTATGAGCATATAAAAAATCAATAGCTATGCCAGGGATGTTGAGCGGAGAGTATGAGGGGGCACTCTTGTAATTCTAACACTTGGAAGTTGCAGACAGGAGGATCAAGAACTCAAAGGCAGGTTAGGCCACAAAACTAGCTAGAGGCTAGCCTGGGCTGCAGGAGACTGTCCCAAAAAAACCTTACAAGAAAGTTTAAAATATTTTTAGTCAATATTCAAAAATTACAGAAATGCAAGATTGCAGATCCACTCCAGTAATAAAAATGCAAGAAAATTCAAAAAAGATACAAGCAAATTAGTTATACCAATGTTTTAAAATGGTAAAAATTGAGCCTCTCCAGACAGATTCATCATTAGATAGAATGAATTACAGAGTGCTTTCATCTTTGGAAGCAAAAAAAGCATGCAGGAAAAATGGACTTTCACTAAGAAAACTAAAAAATAAGCAATTTGTCAAGACAAAGTTTATCTATGAAATGAAATAAACAGCCAAGCATGGTGTTACATGCCCTTAATCCCAGCACTCAGAAGGCAAAGGCAGGCAGATCTCTGTAAGACTGAGGCCAGCCTGGTCTACATAGTAAATTTCAAGCCAGGTGGAGCTACAGGAAGAACCTGTCTCAAAAGAGAGAAAAGAAAAAGAAAAACAAAACAAAACAAAAACCAACAAAATTATATTGAATGATGAAATTATTCTAGTTTTTACAGTACTTAATCACCATTTCCAATTAACAGCATAGAAGCTGCTCTAGTTGAAGGGAAAGAAAGAATGGGAGTGAGTGGGAATGGGAAGGGCTTTCAATCCCAGCACTTGGGAGGCAGAGGCATGTGGATCACTGTGAGATCAAGGCCAGCCTAGCAACACAAGTTCCAAGCTAGCTGGGGCTACATAATGAAACCCTGACTCAAAAACACAAAAAAAATGTGAAGACAGATTTTTTTTTTTTTTTGGTCTTTTTGAAGACAGAAATTTTTAGAAGTTGAAAAAAGTTAAAAAGAAACCTTAAAAAAAAAAAACAAAAAAAACCCTTGAGTCCTACAAGAGAATTTAGTGATATTTCCAGTGCTATGGTTCAAATATTTGAACCCCCTTTCAAAATTCATGTTTAGGGATATGGATGTACCTCAATGGTAGAACCCTGCTTAACAAAAATAAGTCTGTGGGCTCAATCCCCAGCACCAGCTTGATAAGCTAAAAAATGACTAATATTAAAATTCACATTGAAAAGTAAAGATATTGAGAAGTGATCATCATTGGGAAATGATTTTCATGGAGTTTTACACTAATGAAAGTATTACTGCTCATAGTGTATATGTGTATCCAACTTTCTATATACTGAAATATCAGGAATCATGTCTGTATTCCCTAAGACTCCAGGAAGTGTTGCCCCTATCCAGCAGTGACTGTGAGAGTTGGATTTTCTTTTTGATTCCCTAGACTAATAGTGCAGTGAGCATTGTACATGACTGGACATTGATTTGTTGGATATGCTGAATGAGATAATAACATTATTGTTCTTGGTAACTTATTTTGTTATAAATTTTCTAATAAAACAAAACAAAAAAGAATGAAAGAATTAATGCCTTAAAAAAGGTCTTAACAAGTTCTCTTTTGACTTTCACCAGTGAAGACACTCAACAAAGTCTCATCTTGGAAGCACAAAGCAGCCTTCACTAGATACTGCATCTTCTAGTATCTTGATTTTGGATTTCTAGGGTCCAGAATTGTGAAATATAACATTTCTTTTCTTTATAAATTACCTAGTCTCATACATTTTATTATACTATCAACAGTAGATTAAGCTAGCTATAATATCAAGATACAATAGTCACTACTAAACATTAACATAGTTACAGAAAGTACATTTTAGAAATATATCATTTGTAGGAGTTCCACTTCTGCCTAGGATGTAGAAAGCTGGAGTAGTATTACTACCTTAACAGAGTTCTAAAGTTAACAGTCTGGGGTAGTGATGCCATCAAGTAGCCTGAACAGCAGATAGCTCACAACAAATTCCTAGGGGCTGGAGAAATGGCTCAGCAGTTAAGAGCACTGGCTGCTCTTGCAGAGGACCTGGTTTTAGTTCCCAGAACCCACATGGCAGCTAACAACCATCCATAACTCCAGTTCTAGAGGATCCAATGCCCTCTTCTGATTTCTGTGGGCACTGCATTACATGGATGCACTTAAGTACATGTGGGCAAAATACTCATTCACATAAAATAAATATTTTAAAAACTTGCACAACAAAAGAGCAAGAACAAAGAAAACCAGTATCAAGGTCAAAGCAATGAGCAAAAGGAGATGCAGGAACTATCAGAAAATGAAACTGGCATAACTATGATAGAACACTGAAAACATGACCAGAAGAAGAATTTCAAGTAAACTGAAAATGTAAAAAAGAAAACAGAACACATTAGATGGGCTCATCGAAAACTACTCAAAAAAGTCTCAATAAACTTGGAGACAAATCATAAGAAAGCACCCAACCTAAACACAAAGTGATACACACACACACAGACGCACACACAGACACACACACACACATATATATATTTTAATGTCAAACACATACCAGAGCAATATATTAGTCTAGGAGCTATAGGACTAAATTAAAAGAACTCATTTATATAAATGGAATTACACACACACACATACACACACACACACACACAAAGACAGAATGGGGTAAAAGAAACATTAGAAGAAGAAATGCTGAGAAATTTCCTAAAAGATCAAATAATATCCAAGAAGTTCAATCATCCTTCCCATGTGCATCCCAATGGGCCTGATTCCTCCTAGGGGCAGGGTCCGCTGCAGAGAATTGACTGCTGAGAGTTAGCCTCGGTGGGAGGGGCGTTGGGGCCATCTTGGAACAGAAGGAGCAGAATGCAGAAAGAAGGGGGCGTCTCACCCATGTGGGCATGAAAGGGGACTGACCTGGGGTGAGACTGACCTGGGACATGAGTGCGGGACCACAAGGCATGGGCAGAAGCTAACAGAGACTGTGGGAGGGGCGTGGAAACGAGGGCTGCTGACCCACAGTGCAGAACCGGGTGCTGGGTCTGGGGAGCTGGATGTTCACCTTTGTAAGTTACTCTATTTCCCCCTACCCAGGATATAACTATGAAAAATTCAAATAAAGGCATGTTATATGGTTTGTCTAATAGCACCAGGAGCAAGAGACCCTAAGAGAACCCGGGGACAGCATGAAATAGGATAAATGCAAAACACACATATGCATACCCTAAGACATATAGCCAACCTGTTGTCAAAACCCAATGAGAGAGAAAACATCTTTGAGGCAAACAGGGGAGAAAGAGTAGAAGTAATAAATGACAATGACTTTCATGTCAGAACTATGCAAGTGAAAAGAATATCCAACAAAACATCTTTAAAGAGAAAAGTCGAAGTATTTCAAGGTCAGTCTGAGAAATGCTGTTACCAGTAGACATAAATTACAAGTAATAAAATGAAGTTCTTCAAGAAGGAATACATACCTGAAAAGTAGCTGGTACAACAGAAAATATGATCTAAATTTACATTAACTATTTTAATCTGAAATGTAAACAGCTATGGTGGTTAGTGACTATCATACTGACCTTAGATTAAAAACATTCAGGGAAAAAAAATGCACCAGCAATGAACATTTATACACATCCTTTAGTCTTAACTCCCAAAACAATATGGGACAGCTATATAACATTCACATAAGTAATTTAGAAAAGTATGTGCTATGCCATTTCATGTAAAGAACTTGAGATCACAGATGTCAGTATTATCCACAAGTGGGTCTTAGAAGTAAGCCCCCTAGATAGGACAATTGTTAACAAGGCATTATAGATTTACAACATATGTAAAATTCAAATTACAACATATAAACAACAGTAGGAAGAAATATCCAGTTGCAGAGCTGACAGTGGTAAAAAGTGGTATGAGAGTGCTTGAATACATTTGTGATTAAAGATCTGTAATAAAAATTATAAAAGAAATTCTATTGGTTAATTTTTTTATTGCTGTGACCAAACACCTAACAAGAAGCAACTTAAGTGAGGAAGGCTTTAATTTGGCTCCCAGTTTGAAGGTACAGTCCACCATAGCAGAGAAGGCACCATGGCAGGAATGGTTTGCAACTATGGCCACAGTTATATGAGGGGACAGGAAGTGGGGCAAGACTAAATCTCAAGGCCTGCCCCCAGTGACCCACCTCCTCCATTTAGTCCCCTTCTCCTAAGGTTCCACATCCTCTCCAAATAGCATCAACAGCTGGAAACAAGTGTTCAAACAGATTTTACATCCCAACCATAACAAAAATTAATGCTTTTCTTGAGAAAAAAAATTAAGTATACAATTTGAAACACTAAGAAAGATAAGATGGACAAAAACAAGAGGTAGATGGCTAGGGGCATAGCTCAGTGGTAAAGCGGGTGCCTACCACATGCAAGGCCTTGTATTTGACCCTTGACACTCTTGGGGGACAAAATGCTAGTTTTGAACCTGAGATAGGCCTCTTTATGTATGGAAAGCAATGTGGGGATCCCAGCTACTTGGAGACTGAGTGTGCTGGATAGCTTTAGTGTCAACTTGACACAGCTGGATTAAGGGAGCCTCAATTGGGGAATTGTCTCCATTGAACTGGCCTGTGGCCATGTCTGTGGGGTACTTCCTTGATTGTTGTGTGATGTGGGAGGGCCCAGCCTACTGTGGGTAGTGTCACCCCTGGGCAGGTGGGCCTGTGTTGCATATAAGAAAGCAGGCTGAGCAGGGGCCAGGGGAGCAAACCAGTAAGCAGCATTCCTCCACAGCCTATGCTTCAGGTCCTGCCTCCAGGTTCCTGCCCTGAGTTCCTTCTTTGGGCTCCCTGATGAATTATGACCTGGGAGATGTATGACAAATAAACCCTTTCCTCCCCAAATTGGTATTGGTCAGAGTATTTTGCCACAGCAATGGAGAAACAAACTAGGACACTGAGACAAGAGGATCACTTGACCCTCAAGTATAGGGCCACACTGGGCAACATAGGAAGACCCTGTTCCAAAACAAGCAAACAAACGAGAAGAGCACAAATAAGTTAAACTAGTAAGCTAGTAGATTTGTATTTAAACCCACTAAGAGATTTGCTACATTAACTTTACTACATTAAATGTAAACAGTCTAAACATCTCAAAAGAGAAACTGTATGGAGAACTTTAAAAAGTGGGTCACTTTAAATTAAAAAGCAAAGACCAAAAAAAAAAAAAAAAAAAAAAAAAAACCCAGAGGTTGAAAGTAAAACGATGGGAATAGGTTTCTCATACAAGCATGAATCAAAAGAGGCTATATTAACATTAGCCTTCCAAATGAGGAATACTTCAGAGATAAGGGGAGGGTATTATTTGACAACAATGGGGTTTATGAAGTAATAATTCAAGAAATTTACCCTTTAAAACTCTCCAACAAAGCAAACAGTAGCCCAAGAAAGTTTAGCTTGCAAGCTCTAGTAAACATTTATAAGACAAGTAATACTAATTCTACTCAAAATTTTTCAAATACTGTAAAAGGAAGAAATATTTCCCAAACCAATGAGATTAGTATTAGACTAATAAAAAAATAATTAAATGAAAGGTATCCTTCATGGACACTGATGCACTAAACAAACAACTACAATAAAACCCACCATTACCGAATGAGGTTCAACCAGATAATGTATGGTGACACATTTGTTAAGTTGTTATATTAACAGATAACTCACTAAATACAGTAAAATTTTTTGATGAAACTCAATATCCACCATGATTAAAATTCAATATAACAGAATGGGAATGAACTTAGTATGATAAAAGATTACTTGCTTTGTTCTATAAAGGCTGTTATAACAAACTTGGCTAGATGGAGTAATTTATATACAACAGAAATTAATTTCTCACAAGACTAGACACTAGGTAACTTAAGATCACAGTTCTAGCAGATTTGATCTAGAAAAAGGTTGCTTTCCACTTCAGAGACTAGTCTTTTTACTGTGTCCCCACATGGTGGTGAGGTGGAGTGGGACAGGGAGTTATCTGGAGTTTCTTTTAAAAAGACACTTATCTACCTATGAGGGTCAAGATCATATACACCCCCAAACCCTACTCCTCCCAAATACTCCCATATTGGAGATTAAATTTTAATACACACAATCTGAGGATGATGCAAAATTTGGCCTATAATATCACTCTATCATAGTTAATTAAAATGGAAGGCTGAAATCAGGAAGAGACAAGGATAGCTGATCTCACCCTCCTATTCACCATGCTGTTAAGGGGAAAAAAAGGGAGGATAACATATATATTTACATATTAGAAAAATAAACAGTTCTGTATTTACAATGACAAAAAATTTCAAAGAATATGTAAAATAAGTTACTGAGAGAAGATAGAAAGGATGTAGAGTTCAAAATCAATATGCAAAAGCCAACTGCATTTCTATACACTAGCATTGAACAAGAAATCTCAGAAAGTAATCATTTATAATAGAACCAAAATTACAAATATAAGCCTAACAAAACTAGCAATATTTGGATAGCATGTTTATAAAAGAAATGCAAAACTTATCTAAATAACTGGAAACAGGCTGTGTATACAAATCAGAATACACAATATTAAGATGTCAATTCTTTGCAAATTCATCTATGCTTCAACACAATCCAAATGAAAATTCCTTCTGGGCTTTTTTGTAGAAAAGTTTTATGGGGAAGGAAAGAAATTAGAATAACCAAAGAATTTCTGTGTGTATACTACACACGTGTGTACAGGTATGTATGAGTTAGGATTTGGAGACCAGAAGCTGAAGTCAGGTGTTGGGTCAAGTACCTTCCTCCATTGCTATGCTATTCTCTCCTCTCCTCCCCCACCCCTCCCTCAGTTCTTTTCACTAAGCCCATGGCTCACTCACAGCAAGTTCTGGGGATCCACCTTCCTCTTGCATGCCCCCTCTCCCCCATGCTGGGGTCACAAGCGCATAGCCTCACTAGGCTTTTCATGTGGGTGCTGAAGATCCAAACTCAGGTCCTCATCCTTGAATGGTAAGCACTTTACCCACTGACTCATCTACCCAGCTCCAGCAAAAAATGATTTTTAAAAATAAGAAAGTTTAAGAGTTCACATTTCCTGATTTCAAGACTTATTACAAAGCAAAAACAATCATGATAGAACATTTGTAAAATCAAATCACAGGCACAAAGATCATAAGATCATGGAAACTATCAGAAGTAGATTCCCATTTATGGTCAACTAATTTTCAACAAAATTCAATGGGAAAGGGAGTGTTGCCAACAAATGAGACTAATATGACATTTGGTAAACAAGTCTTAACCCTTTCTTCACAACATAATTTTAAAATCTAATTCAGAATGTGCAAGATACTGTGACATAAAACCCAAAACTATGAAACATGTAGCAGAAAACATAAGAAACCTGAACAACTTTGCAATGCAAAGAATTCTAAGAACACAGAAGCGCAAATCATAAAATATTCATCAACTTTAATTCTGATTAAAAGCTCCTTTTTAAATATGAGTCTAATTCTTGTGTATGTATATGCCACACTTGTGTGAGTGCCCATGGAGGCCAGAAAAGGTTGTTAGATCCCTTGGAGCTGGAGTTATAGGCAGCTGTGAGCTGCTTGATGTGGGTGCTGGAAACCCAACTCAGACCCTTTGGAAAACTAAAGTGTTCTTAACTCCTGAGCCATCTCTCCAGCCCCTCCTCTTTTATACTTTGCAAAATGAAAGTTTCATATTGAAACGTGTTTACATGCCTGTCAAAGCAGTTGTATAAATGTATTTCAAAAATTTTAAAATTCATCAAGCTGATTTTTAAAAAAATGGGTGAAAATCTGAAGGAAAACTTTATAAATGAAGACATACACAAGCAAATTCTCAACATCATTGTCATCCAATAAATTTAAGTTAAAAATCACTACGGGCCAGAAACAGTGGCAAGCCCACAATCCCTGTATTTGGGAGCCTGAGGCAGGAGAATTGGGAGTTCAGGGCCAGCTTGGAAATACAGTGAACTTCAGGACAGGCTAAGTTACAAAGCAACACCCAAGTTTCAAAAAAACCAAAGTAATAAACAAATGAACAATCAAAACAGTGTGATACTACAGTTTGCCCACTAGAAGAGTTCAAATTAAACATTGAAATAACCAAGTGTGGAATGGAGACATGAAGAAGTCGAACTGTCATGTCACTGGTGGACAAGAAAAATGGGACAGCCACTGTGGGAAAATAGTGGGGCAGTTCCTTAAGTGACTAAACATTCACTTACCACATAAACCCCAAATTTCACTTCTAGGTATTTTTCAAGAAAATTTATTTTAAAAAATCCACACAACAACTCAGAACGAATAAGTATTTTCAGTAGCTTTATTAATAATAACCCCAAACTGGCAATATAACCCAAATATCTATGAATAGGTAAAATGGCTAAAACTGTGATAAATCAACTGTCATGGACTATTCTACAATAAAAGGAAGTGAACCAGTTAAATATACAAAAGAAAAAAAAATCTTCAAAAACATGATCCTGAGAAATGCCAGATGCAAAGAAGTACATATTACATAATTTCATTTATATGACATATTAGACCAAATGAAACCAATGTACAGTGAGAAAAAGAAAACGAGTGGCTGAATACAAAAGTGCAGTAAGGAAGTTTCCAGGGAGAAAAAATACTCTGTATCTTGACTGTAGTATGTCATAGTTTACTCTTAATTGTGATGGTTAGTGACATAAGAACACACATTTGTGAAAAGAAAACAAGCTGCACATTTTAAATAAGTACATTTATTATATTTCCTCAATAAAGTTCATTTTTTGAAAAGACAATCTCTTCAAAAAACTAGTATACAAGAAATAATGGTGATATCCATATATAATCACCTGAAAAGATGAAAAAAAACAAACAAACAAAGAAACATCCTAACAAAACCCAATACCCACTACTTAAGGTTTAACAAGAATGAGAACAGGGGCTGGCGAGATGGCTCAGCAGGCAAAGACTTGTCACCAAGCCTTACAACCTGTATTCAATCCCCAAAACCCACATAGTAGGAGAGAACCAAGTGCCACAAGCTGTCCTGACCTCCATATCAATGCTGTGGCATGCACACAGTCACGTGTGTATAAACACACACAAAAAACATAAGAAAAGAAAATCTTGGCAAACATAGAAGGGCATATTCGAATTTTAAAAATATCCTATTTAATGCTAACTCATCAGAAGCACTCCCCTTAAAAAAAACAAAAAAACAAAAAAAAACCCGCTATTTAAAAAAAAATATTTTACTATTTTTATTTTATGTGTTTGAATGCATTGCCTGCATGTATGTGAGTGCATCCATGTCGTGCAATGCCGCGGAGGTCAGAAGAGGGCTTCGGATTCCTCTGGAACTGGAGTTAAGGACGGTTCATAGCCACCATGTGGGTGGTGGGAATCGGACCCAAGTCCTCTACAACAGCAGTCAGTGCTCTTAACCACTGAGCCATCTCTCCAGCCCCAAAACTCACTATTTTTAACTATTAGTGCTATTATCCAATGACATGTATGTAATACTTGGTAGGCAAAGTGAGAATTATAAAAACTAGAAAGGAAAACACAAAATTTAGTATTTTCAGATAATTATCAATAAAAATATCACACTAAAACAGAAAAACTCAAAAGCTTTTCTAGAGCCAGGAGAAAAAGACAGAAATAAATGTTACTGAAAAGTTTCTATCTACACAGCAATCAAACCAAAAGAAGCTAGGAATTTGAAAAAGGAAATATCATATATATGCAGGGACAACTAAATCTTTACCTATCATAAAGCAAGATGAGAATAAAATTCTGAGAATAAGGAAGGGGTTCACACTACAGTCAGTTCTACCTACCTCATTCAAAATAACAAGGGCTTCTAAATTTAGACCATAGTTCATCTGAAGTCCACCTAGAAGAAATGCTCAATCAAAAATATCTCTGAAAAGAATAAATAAAGAGGAACAGATGGCTACCCAATTTAAATACACATAGCCTCTACTTGAGCAATTGTATTTCTATGGATCTGTGCTCCAGAAATAATCACACACAAAGTTTTCTGCATTATGAACAGTGGCTGGGAGTCCCACATTTTACATTACATTCTTCCATACAGTATAAATTTTTAACATCAAGGATTCAAAGTTTACAATTAAACATCAATCAGTAAATAAGAAAGTTATCTTTATTATAAAGCATAATTTTCAATTGCAAAAAGAAACTGTAATCAATTTAGGGAGGCCTACAAATAACAAGGAGATGTGTCCAAGGCATATAATTAGGTGAAGCAGCGTTATGGTAATGTGTTTGGTGGAATCTCTCACCTCAAAAGCCAACTGCATGTATCTGTCTTTAAAAGTGAATTTGTTAAAGGATTTTGATAGATGACCATCAAATCTAAATACTGGAGTGGGACCGGAGGATGAAAATATTCACATTTTACCTAATACTTCTTTATTTATACTGCTGAATTTTACACCAAGGTTGCATGTCTGCAATAAAAAAATTAGTTATTTCATATAAAAATGACAAGAATTCCAGAAGCAATTACAAAACCGAATTGTTCAATTGTTTGTTATTCATGTTTATTCGTATTCTCTTCAAATGATCTGTAAGTCTTCAGCAAAGGTTACTGGCAAAAACCAAGCATTTCATGATGAAAATAGAATATATTAAGCTCTCTTTAAAAAGGAAATCGTATACATGGCAGAACAAGGAGACTCGAAGCCATTTTCTGTGTAGATGTAATTTTTTTTTAAATGCCTATCAGAGAAACATCCCAGATTCTTCTTCCAGCAAGAACTGTTATCCTCCTCTCCTTTTCTTCAACTTGGCCCGAGAGCAGCTTTCAACTCACCATTTTGAATGTGCGCAAAAATGATTACCCGGGAGGCAGCCAGGGGGGCAGCCCTGGGGGGGTTGAAGGTGCCTCTGACAGTGGCGTGCTAACGGAGGAGCATCGGGGCAATGGCGCTAAGCGACTGGCACGGCTCAGACAGGGCGTCCGCAGGCCCGGGCCTCGGCGACCATGGGGAGAATGCAAACGCAGGCGGCCGCAACTGCAGGCGTAACTGGCAGCAGGGCAGGGGCCGCAGGCCAGTGGCGCACCACGACCCGCAGCGTCTGGCTGGCAGATCCCCCGGCGTGAGCGGGGAATGCGGGGATGTAGGGGGGCGGCTGGGCCGGGGCAGCTAGGGCTGTCGGGGTCCTTGGCCCAAAGGACCGCAGGGCGGGCCGCGGGAGTCCCACGGTCCCCGGCGGAGCCACCGAGCGGAAGGCGGTGGGCGCGGCGGCTCGGGCTGCATTGAGGCCCCGAGCCCGCCGGACAGGGCCGGGAGGCAAAAGGGCTCTCAGCCATCAACCCCACCCACCATGGCCGGCGCCGCGGGCCCGGCCCGCTCCTCAGGAGCCAAGGCAGCGGCTTCCACGCCCAGACCCCCACACTCGCGACAGAGCAAGCCAGATTGAAAAATAAAAAAAATCCCCTCACCGAAATGTGCAGCGGCTCCTGAGCGAGAACAGCGCTCGATCCTCCACCCGCCACCACCGCCTTCTTCTCCGCCTCCGACTCCTCCCCCGCCGAACGCGCAGCGGCTGTACCGACGACGGCGGCGGTGGCGGCGGCGGAAGCAGAAGCGGTGGCGGCGGCGCGCCCCGCCCCTTGCTCCTCGAAGGAGGCGGAGGAAGTGAGTTTTAGTCCCGCCCCCCTGACAGCGTCGACCAATAGACTTCACGGGCCTCTGCAGGGGCAAATGCATACATCCAATCGGAATCTGGGAGTGGGTTTATGTCAGTGGTTGGGACGTGGCAGAAAAAGGGAAAATAGCTAGGGCTGTCCCTCTGCCCCGCTCCACAGGCACGCTCTCAGAAGGCCTTCGTGGATTGGCGGAAGACTGGAAAGACGCGGCCAGGCCCCGCCCCCTGCTGGGCCCAGCGCCTGCCCCTGCAGCACTGCGACGTTTGGGAGCGGGAGGCGCGCCGTGGCCAGCTGAGCTGCACGGCCTTTTGTGGTTTGGACTGAGAGAAGAAGGCGGGGCCTAGGGATGGGAAGGGAGAATGCGGAGGTAGGGAAGGACTGGCGCAGTTACACTGCTCCCAATTCCTATCACCCCCACCAAAATGGAGTCAGGGAATTGGGTCCTGATGCCATTAGAAACTCAGCAATAGCAGTTGAGGTATCAGGAGAAAAAAAAAAAAAGAAGAAGAAGCAATTGCAGTTCCGATAGCTTTGGGGAAAGAAAAGAGCCTTGTTTGCCCACCCTGACGACGCACCGCATCGTGGTGCTTTCTACCCTACCAGCAGTCAGACCCTCGCCCTGGTCTCTGAGTCTAATGCTATATAGGGCGAACCTTTCCTCTTTATGGATGTGGCCTGACCAGTGTTTTGCAGCTGACATCTCGAAGCTAAATCGGTTGTCAGGCTGGGAGGTAACAGGTCCGATCACATGCAACCAAAATAAATACAACAGCTGGAGTCCCTGGAACCTTGGTTAATTTAAACCCAGTAACAATTTAAGTTAGTACATTATGTCACTGGTGCACGTGTCCTCTCATAGTGAAGTCTGTCTGCGTCTCTGATTACAGCCCTACTCTGTTACTCCCCGCCCCAGACCCGAACCCCATTGCCTAGTGCCCGAAGACCAAAATATATTTATCTCGCCGCCTCTTCCACTAATTAAGAGCACCATTTTTTCTGTTGTCCTTAAACTGTAAAACCTACCAGTGAACTGCAAGTATTTTTCCCACTATTGATGTGAACGAATTAACTGAAATTTCTCATAGAATCCCAGGCTATGAGAATTTGTGAAATCAAAGTCTTATCCCCAGCCTAGGTCAGTAGTACATATTTTACAAAAAACAAAACTATTTCCCACTTGATATTACTCTGCCTTTACATACCTTTCCAAGTCCCTGCCTTCTTGAAAGAGAATTCATATTTTAATTACATTCCTTAATTTCCCCCTTAGAGTCTTATAGATGATTGGTCCAACTGAATCCACTAACCTGTTGGCAATGAAAGGATTTCCTAAATTTCAATCTTTTTCATGCAATATCTGTGTATAATACTTGCAAAATTCTTTTTCAAATGATTTTTTCAATTTTTAAAAAAGAACTATGAAAGTATAGGAAATAGAAAACATCTTTCAACTAAAAGTTGAAAGTAACTAAGAAAAGTGAATGCTAAATACTAGTTTTAAGTTCTGGTTGCCAGCTAACGATGCTGAGCCTGGTATCCTCTTTCATTATCAAGCATTAAACATGTAATAAAGACACAACACTCAAATGACATTTTTTATTGTAATATCATCAAAGGATAGAAAAATTAGACCCCAAATAGCATTCAGTTTTTCACTATGTGAGTCATTGTTTTTAATCTTGCATGAATGTCCCAAGCACAGTCATCTAAAGCAGCACAAATGATTTTATGTTGCTGTCTGAGAAATGCTAAGAAGTGGTACCTTAAAGCATGTACTCCTGACTCAGACAGATTCTCATGCTAGATCCTGCTTATATACTTGTGTGCTCCTGGACAACATACTAACCTCTCTGTCTGGGAATTCCTTACTTAGATAGGGAGAATAATAATACCTATTTATGCATTGTTAATGATAGATAAAGTAGCCTATGGATAAATCCAGTTGATCGGGAGAAAGCACCAGGACACAGATAAAACTCCGTCGGAATAGAGTTTATTAGCAAAGGAACACATGGGACAGAGTCCCTTCCTGGCAGGGAAAATGTCTGCCTGGGTCATAAGCTGGGTGTCTTAATATAGGGGGAGGCTTTTGGGGGGTGCAGAAGTGGGAAGATATATATATATATATTTAAAGTTAGGCAGGGGAAGTGGGAGAGCGGGACTGTTAAAACCTGTCCTCTTTAGAGATCAAAAGGGAAGCCTGCTGTGTTGGCCAAACATTGGAGAAAAGTCTGCATCTCTTGACTTCAAAGACCAGGGTGCTTATCAACTCAGTTCCCTTTTCTCAGGGACTTGTGAGGTCTGTGAGGCCCTGTTGGTGAGGAGGCAGGGCTATCTGAGCCTTAACATTCCAGCCTTTTGTGTTATAGGATAGGGGGTGCTGTTGTCGTCTTGCTACTTCCTGCTGGACAGGGTCAACGTGGCGGGGCTGGATTAGGGTTCAGTTAGACAGCAGGGTTCCCTCTTCATGGATCTCAACAGGGTCCTCGATGGTTGACAGGTGCTTGTATACATGTGGAGGGAAGGAAAGTAACAACTGATTAAAATTAGTATGAGAGTAAGAGTTCATTTTTGGATTTTGTCCTGAAAATATCTGAAGAGGCAAAGAGCAATGGTTAGCACCAAGGTAATAGCTCATTTTTCACTTTTTTTTTTTCTTCTTCTGCCGGGGCTGAACTTGAGAGTGATGGACTCAGGACTTGTTTTCAGGCATTTTGATGCTGTTGGAGTGGCTAGAATCAGTGTCAGTTACCTCTCAAAGGCTTCTAGATAGGGAGAGAAAACAAATTTAGCCACCATTTAATATTTTTTGGCTAGAGCAATAGTGGGTTGCCTCCCTTAGCTGTAGGTGGGCACTACAGTATTGCAGACCAAGATTTGAAGTCTTACATCTGAGTAACATTGTCTTATCAGGAGATAATTGTCTAAATAACATAACAACTTATGTCTAATGTCTGGGTTATATAATCCCTTGAACCCTTAAAATATACTGATGACTTTAACTTTTGGTTATACTTTCCTTTTGGGTGTTTAAGACCATAATGTTAGCCCTTTTCTCAGGGGCTTCTGAGGTCCATGAGGCCATGTTGGTGAGGGTGCAGGGCTATCTGAACCTTAACAGTTACTACAGATTAAATAACCTGATGGATGAAAACCGTGTCATGCCTAAAATGAAGTATTAGATACATATTAGTTTATGTGCTGTATATAAAGATAATATGTATTTATGGAAATGTATTATTGATTGCATTATTGTGGTCGATTGCAGAGTTCGCAAGCACTCCCTAAGGCAATGGGCTGAGGGAACCACAAAGTGTAATATAATCTTAAAATGTAATCATTGGACCAGCAATATCTCTATTACATGAGAACTTTTTGAAAAATTCCAATTTTCAGGTGCAATCTCTGATCTGAATCAGAAACCCCTGGTGTTGAACCCAACTGCATTTTAACAAACATTCCAGGTAATCTTGATGTACATAAAGTTTGATAACTGTGGGCAAAAACAAAAGAATTGATCAAGTAAGAGAGCCTGTGTTCTAATTGTAGTTTTCAAGTGATGTCAGCAAAAATGGGGGTGGGTGATATAAGGATCTCTGAAAATGTTCTTTTCTATATAAGTCATGAGAATACTGGCAAAATTGTCAGAATCAACTTTTCCAGAACTAACCAAGAGCCTACAACCAAGGGATTGTTTAGTCAAGAAAAATGGTTGATTTTCCCTAAGAGCAGCAAGCTTTGTAACAGGTGGACCTGTCCCATTTCAACTTCTTGTTTCACTCTTGCTCTTTGTATGTGTCATGATTAAGTCAGTCAATGATTTGAGAGGAATTTCTTTAGAGCTTTTTAGGTTCATTCCTTGTAACACTGCTCTCTTAGGATTTTTCATTCTCTTGGGCAATTTTGAACCTTAACTTCTGTCTCCTTTATAAAAAGGACATTGTATAGATCACTTTCTGATTGAAATCCTCCTTGACACCATATTTTGGTAAGTGCTATAAGGGACAATATCAGGATGAATGGGACTCTTCCCTCATGATGTGGTTTCTTCTCTCTAGGATCACAGTCATACCCAGTTTCATAGTACACACAATTAACTCTTCCGTGCCTTCAGATATTTATTTTATGTATTTTCCTATTTTTCATGTTGCTTTCAGTGCGAAGGTTCATGTGAAAGAAGTTGTCATTAGCAGTTGCAACCAGGGCTCTACCAGACAGCTTTAAAACTTTTAGCAGGGAAACACACATTTTTAGTCGAGACACACATTTTTTAGCAATAGAATTACTTCCAAATCTTGAGAAACTTCTGTTTTCCTTTCCAGGTAGTTTTATGAGTCATTGGCCACACTCAAGGTTCTTTCTCAGATTTAGTTCTCAAGTGTGGCTCAGTTCTTTGCTTCCTCACCAGTTTTCAGTTTTATGGTGATTTCTTTGAGGCTCTCAGGCTTGGATGCAAAAAGTGGGTGCTTAGTCTTAGTTGGCCTTTATTGATCAAAACCTCTCCTAGTCTTTTCACCTCACGGTTTAGTGACTCATGTTTCTGGTCATTTATAGTTCAAAACTTCTGGAATTTTTTTAAATTTCTATTTTCAAATAGACATTTCTTGCCTGAACTTACCTGTTTCATCTTATACTTTGTTAAACAGTCACACTAATATTCTGTTTGAAACTTTTGCCCTTGGAGTTACAGATTCAATAGGTACTGTGACTGCCTCCCAGTACCACACAGTATTAGCTACTTTGAACCAAATTCTTTGAAATTATATAGCTTGTATATCTGTCATTTCAGCATCTGATGTCAGATGCCCCACCATCTGTTGAACGCCTATTTCTTATAAGAGATTGTGTAGTGACTAAGAACTCTAGATAATACTTTTAAAGCCCAATATGATATAGCTTAATACAATATAATTTTATTTCATGAATGCATGAAGTGCATCTAGTGGCAAGAGAGCATAGGATTTTGGGAGAGGTTCTTCTTTTAAGATGTAATCCAAGAGACTGTGTTAGCAACACCATCTTCAACTCACATGTTCCAAGTTTCTTCTGATAAACCTTACCAAATGTAATTAAGGAACTTGGACCAGCTGAGTACTGGCTGAAGGCAAGGGGAAAAAGAAAAAGTAAAAAATGAGGTTAGAAACACTCTACCCATTATGTCTTTTGATGTCATTTGTCCTGTAGATTTATCTGCACTTCTGAAACTGTTGTCACTGAACACACACTATCAGCATCATCTAAGAAATGTTATTGGTGCAAATTTTAAGGCTGTATCTCACATCAATTGATAGATTAATTCAAGAATACTGGAAATGGAGCTCAGTATTCTATGGTTAATGATTCTAATACAGGGTAGGTTTTGAGAAAAACTGGATTGTAGAACATCAGTGTTAGGTTGAGAGGAGAAAACAGTAATAATGTTTTGACTCTTCCCTTTTGTAGAGTTTAAGTACAGTTAAACTTAAATGGCAACTACTGTGTGAAAGTTTAAATATGGAAAGATTTTCGTGTGTGTATGTATGAGAGAGAGAGAGAGGAAAAGAGAGAGAGGAAGAATATGAACTGGCTCCTTCTGCCTTCACTACAGCTTTCCAACATGCTTTCCTATACTGGAGTCATTGAAAAGCTGAAAATTTCACTTCTTAGATCTTTTCCTTCCACGCTTCCACATATAATTTAGGCTCTGTCAATGAGAGGCACATACATGAGATTTAGAAGGTGAAAATGAACATCAGAGGTCAAAGCTAGCAACTATCTCTAGTGGCTGTGTTGGAGAGCCTAGTGTCTGGGTTTGAGCTCTGTGAAAGGGTAGGGGTAGAGAGATACTGGCTTTGTTAGTGTGGCTTGTGCTGGGGATAATGTGACCTGAAGTTTGGCACTGCATTGATGGTTTTCCTGAATCAACACCAGTTCTTGGTACTATATTTTCCATCTTGAAGGTAGTCTAGAAGTTCTCTTAGTGGCTGAGTGTGACTTTGGCATAATTCTTAGAAGTTCACATTGATGCCTATTCCACCAGCCTTCCCAATAGTAGTGTGAGCCATTTTTATAACAGATAATCTTTTGTCTGCTTAAGCTTGGTCAAGTGTATTTGATTCTCTACAACTGATTCTAAATTGTATACCAGGTGAATTGGATTTTTTTCTCTGGTAACCCTGAGCCCATCTCCTTTATGTATGTGCTCTAAAATTTTACTATTTATTTTAAATGTGGGTTCTTTGGCTCAAGTGCTGGACATTGGGTAAATCCTTCCTGTATAAAGATTTAAGTCTTTGAGAGAAATTTTCATACAATACCCTTTGTTCTCTTTGTACTGTAAATATCTTCCTTTTAAAAAATCACCCTTTCAGTAATGTCTAAATCTGCTTCCAGTTGTCTTATGACGTTTCTAAACTGGGCCACATCTCTACTCTGGATGGCCATCTTATTTTCTGCCGAACAAAGGTATTCTTTAAGAAGCTGAATCTCAGATTCTTTTCCTTGTAGTGCTATCTGAGACTGGTACTCTTTGTCTCGATTGGCCACCAGCAAAGCTTCTAGATTCTGTACATTACTAAAAGACAACTAGGAACAAAATGCCTTGAAAGGGAAAGGGCTGTCCAAGAACTTCACTGCCAGAATTACTCAAGCAATGCTTATCATCTGAGTTCAATGAAGCCAAATACAAAATGTCATTCACCAGAATGTGCTCACCATTGATCTCCTGACCGAGGCCTTGGTCGATCATTAGAAGAGAATCTTCGCTATAGAGATTTCTGACATATGTAAAGATTCTCCACAGCCTTGGAAAGGTGAAATATTCAAATGATTTTTTTTTTTTTTTGCTATGTGATTGCATTCATCTTTTGAATGCTTGACAGTATTAAATGTATTTATTAACTCTGGGCCTCTGGGTCTGTTCTCATGTGCCATATCACAGCAATCTGGTATGATGTATGTAAACAAAAATGCATATGGCTCTTTCTATTCATACAGTAATAGTGAGTGCAAAATCTGCTTACTTCACTATTGAACACTGTTTTGTTAACTATCCGGAATAAATAAAGAAGCTTAAAAAAGAAAAAAAAAAATCACCCTTTCATCTTTTTTCCATCTTTCTGTGTGTTCTTAAACTTTATCTTTAATTTTCTTTTGACTTATTTTTAATCATCATATTTTTAATTTCTATGATTTCTTTTCATAACACACTGTTCTTTATCAACATACTATTATTTTTTATTTCACCATAGAGTCTACTTGGAGCTTCCTCTTTTATTTCTTAAGTTCTTTTTTCTTTCTCTTGAATGCAATCTCTTTACTTCAGTGCCATTTACAGTGTATTTCCATTTAACATTCCTTCTTCTTCACATACATGGTAATACTTGGTTTGTGTTTGGATCTGAAAATATTGCACTAATGGGAAGTTCCTTGTGACTCCAGGACTGCCTTTATTGTCAGGGTAGCCGTTTTGCTGGTAAACATGAATACAAGAATACCAAAATTTGACCCAGGGCTATTAAATTTGTTTAAAGACAAAAAAAATTTGATTTGTCTGTCCCAAGGAAAAGATATTTGGACTTAAAAATATTTTATTTATTATTTTTATTTTATGTGTATGAGTTTTTTACTTGCATGCATGTAAGTATACAATGTGCACAAAATGCTATACAAAGGCCAGAAAATGGTGTCAGATGCCCTGGAACTGGAGTTATGAACAACTTTTAGGCACCATGTGGGTGCTGAGAATTGAACCTGGGTCCTCTGAAAGAACAGCAAGTAAGTGTTCTTAACCACTGAGCAATCTCACCAGCCCAACATTTAGATTTTTAAATGTTTCTGCATACAACATCATATAGAAATCTCTGTTGTCCTATAAATAGCCAGTCTCTGAGGCTGTGAAGTATTTGAAATGTACATCTTAATTAAGATACTTATTTAGAAAAGTAAAGTACAGAACAAATTTTAAAGATTTAATACCCTCAAACATACAATATATTAAGTATTAATATTTTACGTTAGGTTACATAAAATAAATTTAATTTCGCCTTTTTTACTTTTTTAAGTTGAGCTATTAAAAAATTTAAAATTATATATGTAATTCACAATAATTCTTGCTTCATTCTTAGACTACCTGTTTCAGTTCTATATCTTACTGGTAATGGATATAGTACTAATATCTAACATTGTGAAATTTGTTAGGGACAAAGTATCTCTGGGACAAGCTTAAATCTTGTTTTACACTCCAACCAAGACTCCTTCCAGGTCACCTTGAATTTGCAGCCTTTCTATCTGGATCCCTCAGTAACACTCAGAACTGTTTTCTAAAAATGTGTTGAAATCTCTGTGTTAAATTCCTCCTTCCCATTATCTTTGTGATTTATGAGTTGTGGTTACAAAAATTCTCTAATATTATTTTAGTGTACATTCAGGAGGAATAAAAGATAACATGCCGTTTTGAACACACACTTGGGCAAATATATTATTCGAGCCTTGAGGAATTCTCTGGGTTATATGTCCAGGTGTGTCTTGGGCACTGCCTAAAATAGAACACTGTATATAGTAGAGATTCTTTTAACTCCCAGTGAATCCCAGAGAAAGATGTCAAATGCCTGAATGAATAGGACTTAACATGTATGGCAGAATACATGAGGTCAGGTGGGGGGATGGGGGAGGCACAGATGGCAGAGGGGATCTAAATTTGATTAAGAACTGTTGTATGAAATTACAAAAAGCTCAATAAAAATATAAAAATTAATTTAAAAGAAAGAGAAAGATGTCAAACTGTAAGTGACTACTCGTGTTTCCTCATGATGAGAAAAGAATGTAATTAGCCGAAACTGGCTAGTTAAAGAAGAAAAGAAATAATTTAAAAAGATTATTTCTAAAGGATAGTTATCAGAAGACTGGAGAAGCGGACTTGGGGAAATTGCCAGGTGCAAAGGGAGCTTGGATATGTAGCATTTTGGCCTGAGGTGTTCATTATAGCTAGGCTGGCAAGGACACAGCAGCCACTCCATTGAGCATGGGATGGGATGACATGGCCTGCTCTGTATGAAGTGGGGCTCCTGACAACTTGGTTACTCCAAAGTGACTCCTGAGTCTTTCAGGAAAAACAAATCCTTTCTTGACCATGCTTCTTTATCTCACTAGCTCCTGAGCCAAAGTCACTGGAAGGGGTATCTGATTACTGGAACCTAAGACATGTGCCAGCAAAGAGAGTGAGGGCAAGTAGGTGATGTTTTCCGATACTATAATAGATCTGCCTCTGCTTAAAATATGTATGGTAACAAATTCTTCAAACAGCAAAAGTTCAGATTATAAAAGAAATGACAAATATCCCTTGCAGGACACCTAGCCAATGTCAGAACCAACATTCAGCATTAAATTAAAAAAAAAAAAGTGAATGTTTAGGACAGTTACTATACTCATTTCAATTATAGTAAATGCAAAATTTGGAGACAAGCTATGAGATCCATAACACTTTATAGATTAATTAGTGAAAAGATTGAAATCTAAAAATTTTTGTTAATACTGATTTCTTGTTCAATGCAGAGAAATCATTCTCCAATTTCTGTTTACCATTTAGCAGTATTTCTGGAGCTCATTGAAGGAAAGTTTCATTCTGATTGTAAATTGTTAAAAGTGAAATGTTTGAAATTTTCTCCTTAGATAAGATGATATTCCTTTTATAACATAGCCCCATGAGTAGATCTGATGGCTCTACTTATTCAGAATAGTCACAGTAGTTAGGAGTCTTGTCTGGAGATATATTCAGTTTTTTCTATATCTGGAAAATGAGAATTACAATAGCACCTACTGAAAAGACTTGTTGTAAAGAATGATACGATAATAAGTGGTTAGATCAGTAACAAGCATATAGGGAGCATTGAGTAATTACTCACAATAACACTGATTGATTAATGGTGACAATGATAATGATTGCATTTTTGAAATTAAGAGTCATATACCATGGATTTGTAAGATGATACTGGAGAAAGAATGTTGGGACTCATATTTCAGTTATAATCTAATTTTATCACTAACCCCATAGCCTAGAAGTTATTACATTTTTTTGAAAATGAAATATTTGGATTCCATTAACTTATAAAATCCTTTACCTCACTCCTGGTTCCTGCAGTTATATCTATTTGCATACATATTTATCAGAGTCTGATCCTAGGATCCACATATGAGGGAGAACATATGTCGATATTTTTTCTGAGATTGTGTTACTTCACTTAGTATAACAGATTCTAGTTCCATCCACTTACCTGCAAATTTCATGATTTCATCTTT
>NW_008357993.1:3150738-3181693 GCF_000622305.1 Nannospalax galili | reverse complement strand
GCCATGGAGGAATGCTGCTTACTGGCTTGCTCCCCTGGCCCCTGCTCAGCCTGCTTTTTTATGCAACACAGGCTCACCTGTCCAGGGGTGGCACCACCCACAGTGGGCTGGGCCCTCCCACATCACTCATCAAGAAGATGCCCCTCAGACATGGCCACAGGCCAGTCCAATAGAGGAAATTCCCCAATTGTGGCTCCCTCAACCCAGGTGTGTCAAGGTGACACTAAAGCTATCCAGCACATGTACCAATAGAGGTAGTTTGCTGTGGTAATTAGGTTTTTCAGCTGGGTTGGGCCATCAATTGATTTTCTCCCTTACCAGCTTGCATAGTATCCTCTAGAACTATGGGAGCTAGTCTTCAGAGAGAGCTAGTCTTTGGGGTTGGTTCCAGCTCCATTGCTCCAAGTCATGTGTCCAAAGTATGTCTTTTCTTCAGCAATAGGGTCTGACCTTTAAGTTCTGGGAGGTAATCAAGGGCTGAGGCAACAGCCTGTGTTATTTTGGGAGCATCTTGGACTGTCTGACCAACAACTTGAATGGGGGTTTCTCCTGTGTGGTGCTCTGTTCCTTGTTATATAGTCTTCATGTATACAAACACACTCAGGTTCTCCGTCCTCCCTCCCCAGTTTACATACCCCCATTTGCCCATTTTCCCCTTGATGACACCTGTCTCCTATTTATCACCCCTCTTGAGTTCCTTCTTCTCCTGTACACCCATGGTTCCTTATACGTCCTTCCCTCCTCCCTTCCTAGTTGAATGCTCCCATTTTCCTGATTTTCTTCTTGGTGGCTAACATCTGTGCCCTGCTATCTCCCCTTCTCAAGCTCTCTCCCTTTACCTCCGTGCTTCCTTTCCATTTTCCTGAGTCCTGCAGTTACATCAGGATATATACATGTGAGGGATATATACATATATACACATATGAGGGATTGGTGCTAAGATCTGCAAATGAGGGAGAACATACATAGTTTTGTTTTCTGAGTCTGTGTTACTTCACTTAGTATAACAGTTTCCAGTTCCGTTCATTTACCTGAACATTTCAGAATTTTGTCTTTTCTTAATCACTGAGTAGTACTCCATTCTGTAAATATACCACATTTTCATTATCCATTCATCAGTTGAGGGACATTCAGGTTGTTTCTGTTTCTTAGGTATTGTGAAAAGAGCAGCACCAAACATGGATATGAAGATATTGCTACAGTAGGATGAATCCTTTGGATATATGCCATAGTGTGCTATAACAGGATCATACAGTAGGTCCATTTTTAGTTTGTTAAGAGTTCTCCACATTGCTTTCCATAGGGGTTGTACAAGTTTGCAATCCTACCAGCAGTGGATGAGCGCTCCCCTTTCCACACATCCTCTGCAACATTTGGAATAATTTGTTCTCTTGATCTTAGTGAGTCTGACTGGGGTAAGATGAAAGCTTAAAGTGGTTTTAATTTGCATTTACCTAATTACTAATGATGCTGAACATCTTTTAAGATGCTTCTTTGCCATCTTTATTTCTTCTTTTGAGACCTCTCTGTTCAGCTCCTTAGCCCATCTTTTAAATGGGTTACTTCCTTTCTTGATTCTTTGTTTGGTGAGTTCATTATACATTCATTATATATTCTGGATGTTAAACCTCTATCAGATGTGTCACTGGTGAAGATTTTCTCCCATCCTGTGGGTTTTCTCTTCACTTCCTTGGTTGCTTCTTTTGATGTACAGAAGCTTTTAGTTTAATGAGGTCCTATTTGTGGATTCTTGACTTTGTTTCCTGAGCAACTGATGTCCGGTTTAGAAAATCCTTTCCTACACCTGTATCTTGTAGGTTATTGCCAATGTTTTCTTCTAATAGTTTCAAAATTTCAGGCTTCACATTGAGGTCTTTGATCCATTTGGAGTTGACTTTAGTACAAAGTGAAAGATAAGGGTTTAGTTTCATTCTTCTACAGGTGAAGATCCAGTTTTGCCAGCACCATTTGTTGAACATGCTGTCTTTCCTCCAGTGAATGTTCTTGGCCCCTTTTCAAATATCAGGTGGCTGAAATTGAATGAACTCATATTTGGGTCTTCAATTATGTTCCATTGGTCTATGGGTCTCTTTTGTGGCAGTACCATGTTGTTCTTATGACTATAGTGCTGTAATAAGTTTAAAATCTGGTATAGTAATCCCTCCAGTATTGCTCTTAGTGCTCAGGGTTGCTTTGGCTATCCAAGATCTTTTGTGCTTCCATAGGAATCTTAGGATAGTTTTATCCAATTCTGTGAAGAATGTCATGGGGATTTTGATTGGAATTGCATTGAATCTATAAATGGCTTTTGGTAGGATGGTCATTTTTACAATATTGATTCTTCCAATCCATGAGCATGGGAGGTCCTTCCATCTTCTGATGTCTTCCTCAATCTCTTTCTTTAAAGATTTAAAATTTTTATTGTAGAGGTCTTTAATGTCTTTGGTCAGGTTTATTATGAGATTTTTTTTTTTGAGACTGTTGTGAAAGGGACTGTTTCCATGTACTCTTTCTCTGATTGCTTGTTACTGGTATATAGAAAGGCTACAGAGTTCTGTAGATTAATTTTGTAACCTGCCACTTTACTGAATGCATTAATAGTTTCTAGGAGTTTTCTGGTAGAATTTTTGGCATCTCTTAGATATAATATCATCTGCAAAAAGGGATAATTTGATCACTTCTTTTCCAATTATTACTCCTTTGATTTCTTTCTCTTGTCTTATTTATCTTGCAAGAGTTTCAAGCACAATGTTAAAAAGGAGTAGCGATAGTGGACAGCCTTGCCTGGTTCCTGATTTTCATAAGAATGCTTCCAGTTTTTCTCCACTTAGAATGATGTTGGCTGTGGGTTTGTTGCATATGGCTTTAATTCTGTTGAGGTATGTTCCTTCGAGTCCAATTCCCTCTAGCACTTTGAACATAAATGCATGTTAAATTTTGTCAAAGGCCTTCTCTGCATCTATTTAGATGACCATGTGGTTCTTGACTTTGAGTACATTTATATGACTTATGATGTTTATTGACTTATGTATATTGAACCATCCCTGCATCTCTGGAATAAGGCCAACTTGATCATGGTGGATGATCCTTTTGATGTGTGTCTGTATGCAGTTTGCAAGTATTTTGTTGAGAATTTTTGCATCTCTGTTCATTAAGGATATGGATCTATATTTTCCACTTTTGGTTGTATCTTTTCCTGGCTTTGGTGTTAGAATGATGCTGGCTTCATAGAAGGAATTTGGAAGTTCTCCTTCCATTTTTATCTTTTTGAAATAACTAAGTAGTATTTGATATAGATCTTCTTTAAATATCCAGTAGAATTCTGCTGTAAATCCATCTGGTCCTGGTCTTTTTTTAGTCGGGAGGCTTTGTATTACTGTTTCAAATTCGGTATGTGTTATGGGTCTGTTTAAACTGTTGATCTCTTCTTGGTTTAGTTTTGGTGGGTCCCATGCTTTTAGACACCCCTCTATCCCTTTTAGATTTTCAAATTTAGTAGTGTATAGGTTTTTTAAAGTAGTACCTTATAATATTCTGGATCTTTTTGGTGTCTGTTGTGATAGTTCCCCTTTCATCTCTGATTTTGTTGATTTGGAGGTGCTCTTCCTTTCTTTTGGTTAACTGGGCTAGTGGTCTGTCAATCTTTTCAAAGAAGCAGCTCTTGGATTCGTTGATTCTTTTATTTGTTTCTATTTCATTAATTTATGCTCTGTTTTTTGTTATTTCTTCTTGTCTACTGGGTTTGTGTTTCATTTGTTGTTGCTTTTCAAGTGTCTTGAGTTGCAATGTTAAGTAATTTATTTGTGTTCTTTCTGATTTTTTAATGTAGGCACTTAGAGCTATAAACTTCCCTCAAAGGACTTCTTTCAACATGTCCCAGAGGTTTTGTTGTATTGTATTGTCCTTTTCATTTACTTCCAGGAATACTTTTATTTCTTTCTTAATTTCTCCTTTGATCCATTCATCATTAAGGAGTGTGTTGTTTAATCTCCATGTGCTCATGTAGTTACTACGGTTTCTTCCGGTGTTGATTTTAAGCTTTATTGCATTGTGGTCTGATAGAATGCATGGAATTATTTCACTCTTTTTGAATTTGGTGAGGTTTGTTTTGGGACCCAGTATATGGTCGATTTTGGAGAATGTCCATGGGGCCCTCAATAGAAAGTATATTCTTTGGTGCTTGGGTGGAATATTTGGTAGATGTCTGTATGTTATTGTTTAATTCAGGTGTCTCTCTGTTAATTCTCTTTCCTGTTGACCTATCTAATGGAGATGAAGGATTAACGTCCCCTACTATTAATGAGGTGGGATTAATCTGGGTCTTAAAGTCCTGTATTACTGTTTTAATGAAGTTGGGTGCTCCAGAGTTTGGTGAAAATACGCTCATGATTGTAATATCTTCTTGGTCAATTGTTCCTTTGATTAGAATGAAGTGGCCCTCTTTATCTCTTCTGATTAGTTTTAGCTTAAAGTCTATTTTATCAAATATTAGAATTGCAACCCCTTTGTTTTTTCAGTAGCATTGACTTGGTATATTTTTTTCCATCCCTTCACCTTAAGATAGTGCCTGTCCTTGAAAGTGAGATGAATTTCTTGCAGAATAGAAAAAGATGGGTTTCTGTTTCTTAATCCATTCAACTAGTCTGGGTCTTTTGACTGGGGAGCTCAGTCCATTGCTATTTAAAGTTATTAATGAAAGATGTGTATTGATTCCTGTCATTTTTATTTCTGTTGACATTCTTGGTATAGCTGTACATTTCCACAGTTTTACCTTCATTAAGTTTCTTTCAGTAACCCTTTGGGTATAGTCCTTCCTTTCTCCAGCTCTTTGTATTGTTTCAAGAACTCTCTGAAGTGCTGGTTTTTGTGCACTATGGGCTCGCAGGGATCTCGGAGCGCCAGCTGCCGTGCGTGGCGCCGGTCTCCCGTGTGCTGCTGGGGTGCGGTGGGTCACGCACCAGTCTGCTGTTTGGGTCCCTGGCTCTCCGCCGCTGGGCAGGTCCCTGTTTCTCTGCGTTGCTGAGGTTCTCTTCTACCGGGGCTGGTGGCTCTAGAGGACTGCTGTCAGCCGCCCGGGCGGGTTCCTTTCCAAACTACCGGGCACTCCCTCGAGGTACGAGATCCGTCAGCCGCTGGATCTCGTGGGAAGTGCGGGAACGGTGAAAGCAGGGTCTCCGTGAGTCATGGTTTAGGAAGAGACAGCCCTCTCCAGGGAGATACAGGATTCAATGATACAGCTTCAGACACAGCTTCTGATGCAACTCCGATTTATTAAGGGGAAACCAGGATATTTATACTGTGGGGGCAGTGGCAAAAAGCCTTAGTTGATAGGTGCTTTTAGGATGCCCAATTTACATGTGGTGGTGGGCTTCTGCCAGGCTGCCAGACATTGCCTGATTATCACACAGGAAAACCTGACAGTTCCTATGCCAGAGGCCATGTATCTGTGACGGCTACTCCAAAGGTGAGTCAGGAAGAGAGTAGGGGGGCACCCTGCTGAGAAGAGGAGTCCTTCCATTCATGCCGAGCCAACATGCGGCTATCCAGACATGGAAAGACTACAACCCAAAACAGCAGGAGTCCCCAACAGTGCACATAAGTTCTTTCAGCCTAGTCATGGAAGATATTTCTTTCCCCTTCAAGTATAATAGAGGTTTTGGCTGAGTAAAGTAATCTGGGTTCGTATCTGTGGTAATTTAGAAAAGGGAATACTTTGGTTCAGGCTCTTCTGGTTTTCATAGTTTGCACTGAAAAGTCAGCTCTAATCCTGATGGGTTTTCCTTTATATGTGACTTGTTTTTCTTTTGCACTTTCAATATTCTCTCTTTGTTCTGTACATTTAGTGTTCATACTATGATGTGCTGTGGAGCATTTCTTTTCTGGTCCTTTCTATTTGGTGTTCTGTATGCTTCTTGTATTTGTATGGGCATGTCTTTCTTTAATATTGGGAAATTTTCTTCTACAATCCTATTTAAGATCTGAGCCATACAATTATCCTGAGATTCTTCTCCTTTCTGTATGCCTTTGATTGGTATGTTTGGTGTTTTTATGATGTCACACATATTCTATTCTTGTGTTTTCTTAAATTTTTTATAATCTTTGCTTGAGTGCTCTAATTCATTCACTTTCTCTTCCAGTCTTGATATTCTGTTTTCTATTTCATTTATCCTATTGGTGAGGCTTTCTCCTGTCATTTCTAATTGGCTTACTGAGTGTTTCACTTCCTTCTTCATTTCAGCCTGAGTATTCTTCAGTATTTCTAACTCTTTTCTGAATTCATTCTGAAGTTTATCTGTATCTTCTTTCAGTTCTTTGATTTGTTTGTGTGTTCTTTAAATTCACTGAAATATTTTATCATGTTTATAATTGTTTTTTTTGAGTTCCATGTCCTGTGTTATCTCCAGGGAGTTCTCATTGCATTCCTCTAGAGGACTGTTGGTACTTGGTGGGGATATATTATTTTGGTTTTTCATGTTATTATTTTTTCTCTGTGGCTTTGACATGTGTATTTTTTTGTAGATTCTGGTTCTCATGTGAGACTCAATCCTTCATTTGTTGAGTTTAGGCCTGCTTCTTTTTGTAAACTTTATGTGCCTTCGTGGTTTATTGGTTGGGCATTAAAAGCTGGTTGGTTTAGTCTTCCATTTCTCTCTTTTGATTTTATATTGGAGTGGCCAAATTGCTTTTGTCTTCAGGAGTTCCCACAGAGGCCAAGTTGGACGAGGATCAGATGCTCTCAGGCTTTCTCCTAAGGTCTAGATCCCTCCAGGAAAGATGCTGGCCTCAGGAATTTGGGCCTGGGCTGGCCTGGGAGCAGGGCCCAGCAAAGATGCTGGTCCTAGGAAGTTGGTGATGGTGCCACCCAAGGATGAAAAGGGAGGTGTGGACAGGAAGAAGCCCTGGGGGCTCCTGGGTGCTACTGGGAGGAATTTGGTTGGTCGATTAGGATTCAAAGGATCAGGAAGCAGTGGGGACTCTGGGCCAAGAGGTCAGTCCAGGGGTCTGGGGTGCCAAGACAAGAAATGGGTCAGTACCCAGGTTAGAAAGAGAGATGGGGTGGGGGAGCTGGGAGGGTGAATGAGGCTGGAGGAGTCAAGGCCTTGTGGGCACCATGGGACTTACCCAGGAAAGATGCTGGCACCAGGTAGCTGGTGGCCATCCAGGAATGCAAAGGGAGGTGGTGTCAGGAACAGGCCCAGAGGGCTTCTGAGGACCAATAAAGATGCTGGCACCAGGAAACTGGTGGCTGTGCTGCCCAGGGATGCCATGTTTGGGTATTTTTGTTTGTTTATATGTTTTTGTTTTTACAGTGTCTGATTTCTCCAATGCCAGTTGGGTATTTTACAATTCAGTCTTGAAATTTTCTACCTTGGTATTAGTGTCAGATCCCATGAGTTAAGAACTCAGTTCCATAAAACTGCCCCCAAACCTGGATACAACCAATCGCAATTGATGAGACTCCAAGCCCACCCTCCCTCCCTGATCTGCTTGATTAAAAATCAATTTCCAGTTATGATGGCTCATAGAATTCATGGAAACATATTTATCTGCTTATTATAAGGGATACAATAAAAGAATACCCATAAAAGCCAGATGAACATATACACAGGCAAGGTTCAAGAGGGGCCTGAATGCAAGAGCTTCCATCCTTGTAATGTTGCTGTGTGCCACCCTCCCAGCAAGTCATACATTCACCCACCTGAAAGCTTTTCAACTTCTTACTATAAGGGTTTTCATGGAGGCTTCATTAGGTAGGCATATTCAATCTTAACTCAATAACCAGTCCCTCTCCTCTTCCTGGAGAATGGGATGAGGTAAAAACTCCAAACTGCTAATCATGATTGGCCTTTCTGGACTAGCCCCAATCCTGAAGCTATCCAGGACTAATCAAGAACATCTCATTAGAACAAGAGATGCCCCTATCACTAAGAGAATTTGAAGAGATTTAAAACCTTTAAGTCAGGAACTATGGCTGAAGACCAAATATAAGAACAAAAAACCTATTACCACTGTAATTTAGGGAATTAGAAGGATTTTAGGATCTGCATGATAAGAACCAAGAGTAGGGGCCAGAGAGATGGCTCAGCACTTAAGAACACTGGTTGCTTTTGCAGAGGACTTTAATTTGATTCTCATCACCAACATGGTGGCTAACAAACATCTGTAGCTCCAGTTCTAGGAGAACCAATGCCCTCTTCTGGCCCCCACAGACTTTGAATGCACAAGTGCACTTATGTACATGCAGGCAAAGCACTCATATGCATAAAAATAAATAAAAATAGTTTAAAAATTAAAGTTAAAAAAAGGAACACTAATATGCCAGGCATGGTGGTGTATGTCTTTAACCCAGCACTAGGGAGGCAGAGGCAGGCATATCTCTGTGAATTCAAGGCCAGCCTGGTCTATATAGAGAGTTCCAGGCCAGCTGGGGCTACAAGGGAGACCCTATCTTAACAACAACCCAAAAGGACAATATATGCTATATATTTTGTTTTGATACAGGGGACAAACAGCATCTCTTTCATAGAAGAATTTAAGAATGGTTGCAAAAGGAAGCTTTAGGTCAATTTTATTGGAATTTAAAGAAAAATCCTCAGAGCAGGCAAGCTGTGAATCTCAGAGGTTGCCTTGAGGAAGAAAAAAGGAAAACGCCATAAAGCCACGCTGCTTAAGAGCCATGGAGGTCAGACAGGAGGCGTATTTGCAGCCACATGGGAGAAGCAAGCTTTAGAGAAAAAGATACCTAAAACATTGGAGCAACCCAAAGTGTTAGGGAAGGCATGATTAGAAAAGGGAGATGAAGAAGAAAAGGAGAGAGATGGGCAGGACTTAGGGAGAGCCACATGTCTTCAACTCAGATCCACAAGAGGCATTGGAGACTGGGATTCTGGGCAGGAAAACTCACCATCTCATTAATGTACTAGGTATTCTGCCCATCTCTTTAACATGACTTAAGAAGCTGATCTCCTAGAGGTGGTCTTATGACCAGGTGATTGACCTGGAAAAACTGAAAGTTAATGTTCCAACCAGGCCAGGAATTCTTGTTTTTTAAATATTTTATTTATTGAAATCTAATCCTACTCACTGTGCGTTGACTCCCCTACAAATTGAGCAAATCCAATCTCTGCATCCTCCATCCTGTTCTCCTTCAGGCCTTGGGCACAGCTGGCTCTTAGCACCTCAGATCTCTGGACTATCTTCTTAGTCCAGACCTGCCCACTACATCTTGATTGCTTACACTTAGACCTGCTCATAGTTTCTTTGAACCTTCCCAGGCTGTCCCCACTTCCAACCAGCCTTTGCTCTCCTGAGACCAGCCATCTACCCTGGTAAGCCTGATCTGGCCCACAGCACCTTGACTCTTGTATAACCTGAGCAACTCCAATCTCCTGGACCCCACATCCTGTTCTCCTTTTAGCTTTGGTTACAAACCTACTTTTGCTCTTAGCACCCCAGATTTCTGGACTACCCTCTTAACTCTACAGGGTGATGAGCTTTCCAAACCATGCTGTGTCCATCCCTCTACAATGTGACCACCTACAGCCCCTTCCACTGCTGCAGGGTTAAGATTCCCAGCCCCTTAGTAGGGGATCAGACCTTTGCAGACTGCCTGAGATTGCCTGAATCCAGTCCCCACCTAGCAAGCACCCCAATTTGTGCTTTGCCTGCTGCTTACAGGGGCCCAGACCTTAGGAGGAAAACTGAGAGCATCTGACTCTCACCTGACTTGGGCCACTGCCAGAAATCCTGAATAACTGGACTAGACCCATCTGGTCCCTCCAACATGAAATCAAAAGAAAGAACCTGATGCCTAGACCAATCAGCTTTTCATACTCAATAAGAAAACAACAAAGGCACATCAAGTATACAAAGAGAAACAGGCTTAAACTCAACAAAGGAAGGCTTAAGTCTCACACCACAATCAGAAACAACAAAAGAAATTCACATACCAGACAAATCAAAGAGCTGAAAGAAGATAGGGAAAAACTTCTTACTGAATTCACAATAGAGATAGAAATATTGAAGAAAACTCAGGCTGAAATGAAGAAGGAAGTGAAACACTTAATAAGCCAATTAGAAAAGACAGGAGAAAGCCTCACTAGTAGAATGAATGACATGGAAAACAGAATATGAAGACTGGACAATAATGTTGACAAATTGGACTGCTCAAGGAAAGCTTATGAAAAGTACAAAATACAAGAATGGAATATGCAGGAAATGTGGGACACTATGAAAATACCAAACTTACCCATCATACACTTAGAGGAAGGAGAATGGATGATGGTATGGACCAGATCTTAAATAGGATTGTAGAAGAAAATTTCCCAAAATTAAAGAAAGACATACCCCTGCAAATATAAGAAGCACATAGAACACCAAATAGGCAGGGCCAGAAAAGGAAATCCTCATGGCATATCATAATAAAAAACACTAAATGTACAGAACAAAGAGAGAATACTGAAAGTGCAAAAGAAAAACAAGTCACATATAAAGGAAAACCCATCCGAATTACAGCTGACTTTTCAGTGCAAACTATGAAAGCCAGAAGTGCCTGGACCAAAGTATTCCCAGGTCTAAATGACCATAGATGCAAACGCAGGATACTTTACCCAGCAAAAATGTCTATTATAGTTGAAGGGGAGAGACAAATCTTCCACAACATAAACAGGCAGAAAGAAGTTACGTCCTCAAAACCAGCCGTTCAGAGAATTCTTGAAGCAATACAAAGAGCTGAAGACAGGAATGACTATACCCAAGGGGCAACAGAAAGAAACTAAATGTAGGTATATCAGTGAAAATGACAGACCAAGAATGCAATCAGAAATCAAAACGACAGGAATCAATACACATCTTTCAATGATAACTTTAAATATCAATGATCTGAACTCCCCAATCAAAAGACACAGGCTAGTTGAATAGATTAAGAAACAAAATCCATCTTTTTGTTGTCTGCAAGAAACCCATCTCACCTTCAAGGGCAGGTACTACCTTAAGGTGAAAGGATGGAAAAATATATTTCAAGCAAATGGCACTAATAAACAAGCAGGAGTTGCAATTCTAACATCTGACAAAACAGACTTCAAACTAAAACTAATCATAAGAGATGAAGGGGGCCACTTCATTCTAATCAAAGGAACAACTTACCAAGAAAATATTACAATCATGAACACATATTCACCAAGCTCTTGTGCACCCAACTTCATTAAAACAGTACCACAGTACTTTAAGACACAGATTAATCCCAATTCACTAGTGCTTGAAGTGGGACTTGAATATCCCACTGTCTCCATTAGACAGGTCAACAGGACAAAGAATAAACAGAGAGACATCAGAATTAAACAATACCATACATTAAATGGCCCTAACAGACATCTAAAGAATCTTCCACTCAAGCACTAAAGAATATACTTTCTATTCAGCACCCCATGGAACTTTCTCCAAAATCGACCACATACAGGGGCACAAAATAAGGCTCAACAAATACAACAAAAATTGAAATAATTCCATGCATTCTATCAGACTACAAAGCGATAAAGCTTCAAGTCAACAATGGAAGAAGCCCTAGTAACTAAATGAATTTATGGAGATTAAGCAACACCTCCTGAAAGATGAATGGATCAAAGGAGAAATAAAAGTATTCTTGGAACTAAGCAAAAAGGACAATACAACACAACAAAACCTCTGGGGTATTTTAAAAGCAGTCCTAAAGGGACATTTATAGCTCTAAATGCCTACATGAAAAAAAGTCAGAATTAGCACAACTAAATGACTTAACATTGCAACTAAAGATTCTTGAAAGGCAGCAACAAATGAAACCCAAACCCAGCAGACAAGAAGAAATCACAAAAATCAGAGCAGAAATTAATGAAATAGAAACAAAGAAAACAATACAAAGAATCAACAAATCTAAGAGCTGATTTTTTGAAAGGCTAAACAAGATGACAGACCCTTAGCCCAGTTAACCACAAGAAAGAAAGAGTAACTTCAAATCAACAAAATCTGAGAGGGGAAACACCACAACAGACACCAAAAAGATACAGAATATTATAAAGGAATACTTTTGAAACCTATATGTTATTAAATTTGAAAACCTAAATGAAGTGGATGTGTATCTAAAATCATGGGAATCACCAAAACTGAATCAAGAAGAGATCAACAGCTTAAACAGACCCATAATGCATAAGGAAATTGAAACAGTAATACAAAACCTCCTGACTAAAAAAAGCCTAGAATTAAAGAAAAAAAAAAAGCCAAATGAATTCACAGCAGAATTCTACCAGACATTCAAAGAAGAGCTGTATCTAATACTACTTAATTATTCAAAAAGATAAAAGCAGAGTGAGAACTCCCAAATTCCTTCTATGAATCCAGCTTCATTCTAAAATTACCAAAATCAGGTAAAGATATAATCAAGAAAGAAAACTATAGACCCATATCCTTAATGAACCTAGTTCCAAAATTTCTCAGCAAAATACTTGCAAACTCCATACAGACACACATCAAAAAGATCATCCACAATGATCAAGTCAGCTTTATTCCAGAGATGCAGCAATGATTCAATATATGTAAGTGTCATAAATCACATAAATGGACTCAAAGACAAAAACCATGTGGTCATTTCAATAAATGCAACATGCATTTTTGTTAAAAGTTCTAGAGGAAATTGGCCTGGAGGGAACATACCTCACCATAACTAAAGCTATATACAACAAATTTATAGCCAACATCTCTAAATTGATTTTTTTGTCATTTCAATAAATGCAACATGCATTTTTGTTAAAAGTTCTAGAGGAAATTGGACTGGAGGGAACATACCTCACCATAACTAAAGCTATATACAACAAATTTATAGCCAACATCATTCTAAATTGAGAAAAACTGGAAGCATTCCCATTAAAATCAGGAAGCAGACAAGGCTGTTTATTATCTCCACTCCTTTTCAGTATAATGCTTGAAACACTTGTGAGAGTAAATAAGACAAAATAAGAAAATTAAAGGACTGCTAATTGGAAAAGAAGTCAAATTATCCCTTTTGGCAGATGATTTGATATTATACATAAGAGATGTCAAAAATTCCACCAGAAAACTGCTAGAAATGATTTGCACTTTCAGTAAAATGATATGTTATAAAATTAATCAACAAAAATCAATAGATTTTCTATATAGCAATAACAAGAAAGAGTACATGGAATTGGAGAAAGAGTACATGGAAGCCCTCCATTCATAATAGCCTCAAAAAATATAATATCTTGGAATAAATCAGATCAAAGATATTAAACACATCTACAATGAAATTTTTAAATCTTTAAAGAAGGAGATTGAGGAAGATACCAGAAGGAGGAAGGACTTCCCATGCTCATGGATTGGAAGAATTAATATTTTGAAAATGACCATCCTAGCAAAAGTTTCTATAGATTCAGTTCAATGCCAATCAAAATCCCCATGACATTCTTCACAGAATTTGAAAAAATCCTAAAATTTACATGGAAGTACAAAAGACTCCAGTTAACCAAAGCATCCCTGCACAAAGAGCAATGCTGGGGGGATTTCAATACACCAGATTTCAAAATATATTACAGAGCTGTAGTCATAAAAACAGCATGGTACTGGCATGAAACTAGATCTCTAGATCAAAGGAACATAATTGAAGACCCAAACATGAGTACATGCAATTTCAGCCACCTGATATTTAATAAAGGGGCCAAGAACATTCACTGGAGGAAAGATAGCATCTTCAGCACATAGTACTGGAAAACTGGTTCACCACCTGTAGAAGAAAGAAACTAGACTCTTATCTTTCACCTTGCACAAAAGTCAACTGCTTATGAACCAAAGACCTCAACATGAAACCTGAAACTCAAACTGATAAAAGAAAACATTGGCAAAAACTACGAGATGTAGGTAGAGGAAAGGACTTTCTAAATCCGACATCAATTGCTCAGGAATTAAGGTCAACAGTCAACAATTGGGACCACATTAAACTAAAAAGTTGCAGCAAAAGAAACCCAGAAGTGAAGAGAAAACCCACAGAGTGGGAGAAAAATCTTAACCAGTGACATATCTGACAGAAGTTTAACATCCAGAATATATAAATAATTCAAAAAACAATAAAGAAAGCAATTGACCCAATTAAACGATGGGTTAAGAATCTGAACAGAGTTCTCAAAAAAAGAAATAAAGAGGGCTATGAAACATCTTAAAAGGTGTTCAACATTGTTAATAATTAGGGAAATGGAAATTAAAACCACTTTAAAATTTCATCTTACCCCAGTCAGACTAAGATCAAGAGAACAAATAATACCAAAAGCTGGCAAGGAGAAAGGGGAACACTCATCCACTGCTGGTGGTATTGCAAACTTGTTCAACCCCCGTGGAAAGCAGTGTGGAGAACTCTTAAAACACTAAAAATGAACCTACCATTTGACCCAGTTATACCACTCCTTGGCATATACCCAAAGAACTCATCCTATTGCAGAGACACTTGTACATTCATGTTTGTTGATGCTCTTTTCACTAAGAGATAGAATCAACCTAAGTGTCCCTCAACTGATGAGTAGATAATGAAAATGTGGTACATTTATACAGTGGAGTTCTCAGCAGTAAAGTTGAATCATGAAACTTGCAGGTAAATGGATGGAACTAGAAACTGTTATACAAGTGAAGTAATACAGAGTCAGAAATGCTCTCCCCCATATGCAGATCATAGCACCAAATCCTTATATGCGAGTATGTATCCAGATACAACTGCAGGAAACCGGAAAATGAAAATGAATCAGAAAATTAAAAGGAAACAAAGAACCTGAGAGAGAACAGTAGGAGGCAGGTGTTACTAGGAGAAAGGATATAAATGGGGCTACTTAAATGGGAGGGGGAGGATTATACAAGGAACCTTGGGGTAAAGGGAAAGAAGAGCTCAAGAGAGGTGGGACCATAGGACACTGGTATAAACAAGCAAGAAATGGAGAAAATGGGGACACTTTAAATGGGGAAGCCATTGTGAAAGTGTTAGACAGGGACAGAGAGAGGAGAGATAAATAATGCTTAGCTACTTTTTAAAAACCAGGGGAATCATATTAATCCAAAAACCTAATGACAAATTATATATACAGTATCTCTACATGAGTCCAAGTGTGTAGCTAAAGGCCACATAACAAGAAACAGTGCCAGATATGAGAAACCCTCCTATAAATTGTTGGCTAGGGTGGTCCCTGAGACCCCTCCCAAATTATACAGGCTATTGCCACAGCTGGTCCACACCAGCTTCAAAACCAAATAACCACATCAATGGCCAGCACGGTGCAAGACATTGGTGCAGTAGTGGCACTTTTATCTTGGGGTCTGTCCTAGTTTGTTTCTTCATTGCTGTGACAAAGTACTCTGACCAATACCAACTTGGGGAGGAAAGGGTTTATTTGGCCTATGTCTCCAGAGTCATAGCTCTTCAGAGAGCCCAAGGCAGGAACCTCGAGGCTGGAGAAGCACTGCTTACTGGCTTGCTCCCCTGATCCACGCTCAGCCTACTTTCTTATACAACACAGGCCCACCTTCCTGGGGTGGGGGGGCACCACCCACAGTGGACTGGACCCTCCCACATCACTCAATAATCAAGAAGATGCCCCACAGACATGGCCACAGGCCAGTCCAGTGGAGGCAATTCCCCAGTTGAGGCTCCCTTGATCTGGGTGTGTCAAGTTGACACTAAAGCTATCCAGCACAGGGGCAATCAACAGCTGTGTAGTTGGAATAATAGCCCATTCAATGGGAGGAAGCTCAAGTGTGGTTCTGTAAACATAACCAAATACACATGGCTGGAGAGGTCATAGATCTTAGAGAAAACCCCGACTGTCACATCCCTAGACTAATGTAATTTCTTACTAAGTGCAAAATATGTATCGTTATATTTACAGCCAAATATCCCAGTCACCACTCATCAAAGAAGCTTCTTTTGCACCGGAGACTATTACCAAGTACTGCAACTGGTCACACAGAGACATTGTCTATGAATTGCCCAGGCCTAAGTAACGTATCTACAATGCAACATCTATACCTAAGGCTCACAGAACATAGAACAGGGGTAAAGAGGTCACTAATGAATTTCTCAGTTCTCATTAATGAAGCTCCCTCATGCAACAGAGGGTCAGAAACACAAGAGTCACAAATGGCCAAAGCATAGAGATTAAGAATCTACAGAATGCTTGTTCTTAGACAGGACTGCTATATTAAACTTCACCCACCCAGGGCTCAAGGACCATTGAGAGTAGAAACATTATAAGAGCCAGGGAGGAGGTGCATGACCATATGGAAATAGAGTCCTACAAGCTCCTAGGACCCTGCTCATATGAATCTACAACAATGGTGTCAGCACCCACAAGTCCCATGCAGACAAAAACACAACACAGGACTGGGGAAATGGACAGCAAACCCCAATCTTATCTGATAAAATATTGGCAATTGATTACTGTTGGGTGAGGAAGAGCTGATCTTCCTAAAGGGAGGGACTCTAGATGAGCTGACTAAACCTCAGTAGATGAACTTGCACTGAGGAATGTCTGGGGACACTAACTTGACTCAATAGGCCTTAACACATATGACGTGTGAATGTGTGAATTTCTGTGGGGGTGCTATAGGAGAGTGCCAGTGGGGATGGGGGTATAAAGATGATTAAGATCGATTGAGATGTTCTGTATGAAATACACAAAAATTCAATAAAAACAAATTTTAAAAATATTTTATTATTTTTGTTTTATGTGTATGAGTGCCTTGCCTACATGTAAATGCATCTGTACCATGCAATGCCTGTGGACATCAGAAAAAGGTGTCAGAGTCCCTGAAACTGGAGTTACAGTTGTTAGCCACCATGTGGGTGCTGGGAACCGAACTTGGGTCCTCTGCAAGAAGAGCCAGTGCTCTTAACCGCCGAGCAGTGTTTCCAGCCCCCAGGAATTCTTACTTGTTGATCACTTAATCTTATGGGAAATTTTGATACCTTAACAGTATTGTTTTTCAATATTATATACTTGATTATCAGACTCATAGCTTTGGTCAGCTTCCTTAGCAAACCTTGTCAATAGTGCTCTTTGGATTTAACACTTAGTCTTGTATTAGTAAGCTTATTTCTTAAAGGAACTGAAATTCTTAACTGTATTTGAAAAATTCAAGATAGTGTATAAGGATACCATTACAATAGCAAGAAAGGCCCCCTAAGAGAAAATTCCTGGTCAAGAGAATAAAATCTCTGGCTTGAATGAAGACTCAACATTCCAGTTAGGTCAGGTCACTCACCTGGCCATAGGACTACCCCTAGGGAGGTTGTTTCACCTTAATACATGCTTAAGGTAGAATACCAGATGTGCTAATAAGACGGTAAACTTTTCTTGCCCAAAATCCATACCCCTAGTGCAGTTGCTTATCGCTGAGTATCAGCCATGCAACTTCAGAAATCTGTCCACTTCTTTGAATTCTTCAGAAATGCGTTACCTCGCCTTTTCATCTGTCTCTTGTCTAAGATTGCTTTTCCTATCACTTTGGGGTTCCCAACATTTTGGTTTTTTCACTCTTTCCTTGTAGCTCCCCTCTCTGCAGTGTGACTACTACTCTGCCATAGGTCTGACCTCCATGCTGTCTTTAAACAGGCAAGAGGCATTGTTTATTCCCTTCTTTCCTCATTCTCCTCCTCCCAGCAACTGCTGAGATTTACAGCTTCCCTGCCCTTCTTTTAAATGGTAATACGATTGTCCTAAAGCTTCTGCTTGATCCATTCTTAAATTCTTTATAAATGAGACTAAGAACATTAAGAGGGGACCTTGTTTTTCCCTATATCAATATATATTGATACAAACCATATAATTTGCACTAATTACTTATGAAAGAAAGAACTTTAGTCCTAGACAAGCAAGATTTGTTATCTGTTACAACTCTTTAAGTAAAGGTCTTAGATTCCTAGATATGTATCTGTTCTAGTTTGTTTCTCCATTGCTGTGACAAAACACTCTGACTAATACCGACTTGGGGAGGAAAGGGTTTATTTGGCTTACATCTCCTGGGTCACAATTCATCTGGGAGCCCATGATAGGCACTCAGGGCAGGAAACTGGAGACAGGAGCTGGAGCACAGGTCATGGAGGAATGCTGCTTACTGGCTTGCTCCCCTGGCCCATGCTCAGCCTGATTTCTTATACAATACAGAACAACCTGCCCAGGGGTGGCACCGCCCGCAGTGCACTGGACCCTCCATTGTCATTCAACAGTCAATAAAATACCCCACAGACAAGGCCACAGTCCAGTCCAATGGAAACAATTCCCCAATTGAGGCTCCCTCTACCCAGATGTGTCAAGTTGACAACTTAATCAATCCAGCACAATTGACCCGTTGTCAACTTGACACACAAACTCATCACTATTAAACCATAACCTTTCCATTTCTTGTCTCTAAGATATGATGTTAACAATATCACAATCTAAGACAATACAACCTTAAAAGTCCCTCAGTCCTTTAAAAATCCAAACACTTATAAGTTCTTAGTCTCTTTTAAAAGTCTCTTAACTGTGGGCTCCTATAAAATTCAAAACAAGTACTGTCTTATTTCAAAAGGGAAGAACTGGGCATACCTAAGCAAAACCTAAGTCTAGCAAAGTAGCTCAAGGCTGGACATCTGGGTTTCACTCACACTCTTCTGGGCTCCAAAGGGTTTTGGCAGATTCATTTTTCTGACTCTGCCATCCATATCATACACAGCTCACCTTGCAGACCCAAGCTGGCTCCATTCCATGCTTGCTGTTGCCCTTGGTGGTTGTCCTAGGGTCCTGACATCTCAAAAAAGCTGGAGTCTCCACTGAAACTGAGGCCTCTTCTGGCCTTTTGTGGTGCAAAGCCTCAGATTCTCTCCATGACCCCTTCAGTCCTGGGGTCTTCACTACGACTGAGACTGCACTTTCACCATGGTCTTTCCTGGCCTCTCAGGGTGCCAAGCCTCAGCTGCTCTCTGTGACCCCTTCAAATTTTCAAATCCAGAACCATACAGGAGACTCTTGCACATTACCAAGTCCTGCTTCTAGTTTGAGATGAAGGCTTGGGACCCCTCTGGACCATAGATTCTGTGTGCTGACCTTGAGGAAATACTTCCCAGAAGATTTTGCCACAGTGATGCTAGCCTCTTGCTATTTACAACTGATTTTTCAGCCCCAGCTATCTAGCATTAATTGTCCCAGTAAAACAAAGATTTCACTTCAGTGGTTCTAGTCTCTTCTTAATCACAGTTTATTCTTCAGCCCCAGGTAACCAGAACCCACAGATTCTCAATTCAAGATTATCACACAAACAGCCATGATATTGTCCACTTCCCTTTGAAGCTTCCCAAACCAGGCCTCCATCAGCTACAACTCTCAGCATAATTGTTCCAAGCTCTACAGCAACAAATTCTTAAGCACTCATTGGCTTTTCTAGCCAAAAGCTCCAAATGCTTCCACAATCCTTCCACAATCCTCTGTAAAACACCAAGATCGGGTCTGTCACAGCAATACCCCACTCACTCCTGGTATCAATTTTTGTTTTAGTTTGTTTCTCCATTGCTGTGACAAACACTCTGACCAATACCAACTTTGGGAAGAAAGGGTTTATTTAGGTAACATTTCCTGAGTCATAATTCATCAGGGAGTCCAAGGTAGGAACTCAGGGCAGGAACCTAGAGGTAGGAGCTGGAACACAGGCTATGGAGCAATGCTGCTTACTGGCTTGCTCTCCTGGCCCAGTTTGCTTTCTTACACCACACAGAACAACCTGCCCAGGGGTGGCACCACCCACAGTGGCCTGGGGTCTCCCACACTATCCAACAATAAAGAAAATACCCTACAGACATGGCCAGAAGCCAGTCCAATGGAAGCAATTTCCCAATTAAGGCTCCTTCTATACCCAGGTGTGCCAAGTTGACAAAGTTATCCAGCACAGTATCCTATAGATTTTTTTTATCCTACTCATTTGTATATTTAATGAGGCTAAGAAATATGTCTATTTTCTTTGTCTGGTATTTATTATTTACACACAAACACACACACACACAATTAGAAACTTGCAACATTTGAACATCAATCCATTGCTTCCAATAAGCATTCACTGGATATTTTCACCACATACACACAAACACACACACACACACAATTAGAAACTTGCAACATTTGAACTCATTTTTTTCTATAAGCACATACTGGTTTTAGGTTTTGAAGTATTTATTTGGTTTGGGGTTTATTTGGTTTGGGGGATTGCTGTTGTTAAAGATTTTGAATGACACATAAAAAAATGGCACTATATATTTTTGCTAAATTTTTTAATAAAGCTCTCTAAGACATAGCCAAACCTTAAAAAGTCAGTGCTGTCAAGAGTTTATATTTTCAAAAGTTTGGAAATGTTGACTTAGAAATGGGAATAAGTAGGCGGAGATTGCTTTTGTAGAATACCCCTAATTTTATTTTGGAGAGATACTAAGTGCAGATGAGGACACTCCAAAAGAGGGATATTTTGGATCGTAGGGCCATCATTAAGCACACAATATTCAGCTTTATTCAGCCATACATCTTTCTTTCCTTTAGCCCAGATGGTGAAATGACTCATCTATTCCACTGGCCAGCAAAAGAAGTAGAAAGAAGAGGAGCTGTTACAATCCCAGTGAGAGGATGATGTTTCAGATGCAAGGGGAAAGTGTTTCTAGGCAATGATGGTGATACACTCCTAGCACTTGTTAATAGTTCACATTCCTTTTCAAATTCACAGCTTGGATTTCACATTGTTTCCAGGATTCCTGAGGAGTAGTTCTGACCAGGAATTCTTTTTATCTTTCTGGTGTGTATTTAAGTTGTAAATATTTTTGACCTTCAAATGACTTCAGTAATTTGTGAACCCTGGAGATCACCCTTTGAGTGTATTGGTTTTTGTTACTTTCCTTGAAAACCACCTAGCAAATTTTATGTGGTGTGTATTTTAGTTAAGAAGATAGTGAGGTTGAATGTATAATTTGTTCATTGAGGAACTTGGGGAAAATGCCTCCTGGGTAGGAAGAACAACGAAAGAAAATTATGCTGTCTGGTAGACACAAATAAAAAGAGTAAGGTAAGAACACCTTTGTGTACACCTGTTTCTGTGGTTGTCATTGTGTGAGGTTGTGCTGATACTGTATACAGGGGTTAATAGATGTAAAATCACAGAAAATCTTTGTTATCCACCACTGGGGACTGAATTCAGAGCCTTACACATGCTAGGCAAGTACTCTATCACTGAGCCACATCCCTGCACCAGTCACCATCTTAAATCTTACTTTATTTCCCACAGATCTGAGGAAATCACTGGTTCCCAGGAAACTAAACTAGTCTGTCACTAACCAGAAGTTGAATTTCTAACACAATGGAGAGTAGAAATAACTAGGTAAGATTTGTGGCACAAATATATCTCTGAAGCTAACTTGTTCCATTTGCTAATGCCACCATTACTCTGAAGTCCCTAAACAATAAATCCAACTACACTGTTCCTTATCCTGAAACATTTGCTAGCTGTCCGTTTCCTCTGACACTGGATAAAATATTCACCTGGGCATTACTGGAAAATTCTACACAGTGGAACCTACTCTCCTTTCCTGTTGTTGCCCTGTGAGGGCTATTTATAGGTTCCATGGATGCAAAACTAAATTTTTCATAAAGTATACAGTTCAGCGGCTGGAGAGATGGCTCAGCACCCACATGGCAGCTAGCAACCGTTTATAACTTGAGTTCCAGGGGATCGAATACCCTCTTCTGACTTTGGTGGGCATTGAACAACATGGGTACACTTACACACCTGCAGGCAATGCACTCATACATATAAAATAAAATAATAGTAAATAAAAATATTTTAAAAATAAAGTATATAGTTCATTATGATTCTGCTGTAAGTATTGTTTCTCTTACCTAAAATGTCTTTCTCTGGTACAGTGGTGAGCTCTGGTTTTGCTTACTTAAGATCCATTTCCTATTCTTATGGTAGTAGTTTGATTTTCCATTGAGGAAGAACCTAACTATTGCAAATTAGCTTGGTGGATTCTTCAATTAAGTTGCTCATCCTATTCTTGGCTAAGAAATGCATTTATTACTCAGTGTAAACTAGTGAGATTCTCTCTCTCCTTGGAATTTGAATATTCAGTAGTATAAGAATAAAACATTTTTGAAGCTGACTCATCAAGATAGTAGTGTTTGTTAACAGAGACTGCCAACTATTTCTTACTTTTAAATATCTTAATTTCACTTTTTTTTAACATGAAACAGCTTTTTAAAAAGCAGTTCTTGAGCTTAGCCATTCCCCAACTATTAACTTCCAAATATGCTTAACTTAGACAATATCCACTGCTAGTAAGTAAAGAGACCTGATGTACCCTGTGCTAGGCAGAATAATTGCCCTCTAAACAGAACAAGCCTTCATCTCATTGTACTATGTGTCAAAGGAGACCTAAGGTCACAGATAAAGTTAAAGTCACTAGTTATTTGACTTTAAAATAAAGATTCTATTTGGGATTGTTTTCCAGGTGGTCTCAGTGTAATCACAGAACATTCAGATGGGGAAGAGAGAAGCAAATGGGTCAAAAGCAGAGCTATGATGTCATATTAAAGATATGGCCAGTAATGGCTGGCTTTGATGATAGAAAGGTGGGTCATGAGCCTAGGAACATGGGGGGAGTAAACTAGTTTTCTGTTGCTATGATAAAACACCACTATTATGCAACTTCAGGAAGGCTTTAATTTAGCTTATGGTTCCAGGGGACTAGGTGTCCATAATGGTGGGGAAGCCATGGCAGCAGGAACAAGCAGCAGAAAGATCCACACACAGGAAGCATAGAGAGAGTGAACTGGAAGTGAGGTGAGGCTAATACATTCTCAAAGCTGCCCTCCCCTCAGTGAATTACTTCCCCCAGGAACGTTCCAGGTACTAAAAGTTCCATACCTTCACAAACAGATCCCAAATGAGGACCAAGTGTTCAAATACATGAGCCTATAGGGAACATTTTGCATTCAAACCACAACCGAGAGCTTCAAAGAAAGTCTCCTCTACAATTTCCAGGAAGGAATGCAGCCCTGTTGACCACTTGATATTAGCTCAGTGACTTCTATTTTGGATTTCTGACCTCCAAAACTTCAAGTCAGGGCTGGACATATAGCTCAGTGGTAGTTTTCTTACACACATGAGACCCTGGGTTCAATCTTCAGCATCACAAATAAATACTTTAAGATAATAAATGTGTATTCTTTTAAGCCACTAAGTGTGCTGTAATTTGTTAAAAAACCGATAGCCAATACAGTTCCATAAAACATGACTATAAATCCTTGTATCCTTCAAAGCAAGTTCCACCTTTATCTTTACCTTTAATTATTATTTTTTTGTTTTTATTTTTTGGACTTTTTGAGACAGGGTCTCCCTGAAGCCCCAGCTGGCCTGGAACTCTCTATGTAGACCAGGCTGTCCTCAGTCTCACAGAGTTCCATCTCCCTCCACCTCCTGAGTGTTGGGTTAAAAGGCATGTGCCACCACTCCTTGCTAATTATTTGATTTTTCACTTATTTATTTTTTGTTATGTTTATGTGGATGTGTCTGTGTGAATATATGCCATGTATATGCAAGCGCATAAATGCCAGCGGAGGGTATCAGATGATCCTCAAGCTAGAGGTAGAATTACAGGTATTAGTGAGCTCCCAGTGTGTGTGCTATAAATCAAACTTGGGTCTTCTGAAAGAGCAGCAAGGACTCTTAAATTCCTGAGCCATTTCTCTGGAACCCATCTATAATTATTTTAACATCAGATATTAACTACCTTGAATATACTTTTCTTGATCTTAGTTCCTTCCCAAATCTCCTAGATGTATCTCTTAACCAGAATTTCTGTAATTCTATTATTTACATGTAAACAGTATATACTTTTCTTTCCCACATTTTCAAACTTAAATTATATAGTTCCATGCAAATTATTCATCAACTTCCTTTAGTGCAATGAAAATTGTATTTTTAAATTTTAATCCTGTATGAAATATGTAAATCTACAGAAGGATAAACAAGAAGCAGTAACAAAACCCCTCAAAGTGGAGTAGCCTAAAACTCATCAAAAGTGCTCTTTCTTAATATAGTACCCCAAAGGAAGATAATAGAGGCCTGTTCTACCATCCTCACCTGTGACTTTCATATGAAATTTCTGCTATTTCTTTCTTTTTTAAAAAGTATTTTATTTATTACTTTTATTTTATGTGTATGAGTGTATTGCCTGCATGAAGCTAAGTGGACCCACGTCGTGCAGTGCCCGTGGAGGTCAAAAGAGGGTGTCCAATCCCTTGGAACTGGAGTTATGGACAGTTGTTAGCTGCCATGTGGGTGCTGGGAATCCAACCCGGGTCCTCTGCAAGAGCAGCCAATGCTCATCTGAGCCATATCTCCAGCCCCTCTGCTATCTCTTCCTGCTTATTCCCTAGCCCAACAAGGAAAAGGTAATAGTAGCATAATCTCATTCTTTATGAGCATGACCAACACAGGACATCCATGACTTCAGTTCACATCTCAGTGCCAAACACACACAAAATCACATCCAGCTGCAAAGAAGCTAAGGCAACAAAAGAACAGCTATGATTTAGAAGCCATGCCACCAAAGAGAGGAAGCATCAATTCTTCTGTCTCAGTAAAATAAGGTATCATGGTCAGACACTCAACAAGGACAGAGAAAACCTGACTATTATATTTCTCAGGAGTCTGGTTGACATTTATAAAACATTCCACTTCATAGCAGAACATTTCTTGTTTTGAAATAATGTTTTTATTAATTCTTTGAGAATTTCATACATTGCCTTTTGATCATACTTACCTCCCCTTCCCCATCTCCTCCCAGATCTACCTTCATCTCCCTACCCATCCAAATTGGTGTCCTTTTTTTTTTTTAAGCTCATTTAGTCAGATTTTTATTGGCCAAATACTCATTAGTGTGGGTTCATCCCCTGGAGCATGGTTACCCTGTCAGTGATCACACACTTAAAGAAGGCTAACTTTCTCTTTCCCAGGAACTATCAGTTGTCAATAGCTCCTCAGCTAGGGGTGGGACATCATGCCCACTTTCCCCCTCCATGCTGGAATTTTGTCTGGCTTGATTTTGAGCAGCTCTTGTGCATTCTGTCACATAGTTGCGAGTTCATATGTGCAATATACTGCCCTGTTGTGTTGGGAAAACACTGCTTCCTTGTATTCATCTACCACCTCTATTTCTCATGATTTTTCTGACCTCTCTTAATGAACCCAGAGCCTTGGGGGAGGTGAGTGATATTGATGTTCCATTTAGAGCTGAACAATTCTCAGTCTCTTATTCTTTGCACGTTGACCACTTGTGGGTCTCTGTTAATTGCCATTTTCTGCAAAAAGAAGCTTCTCTGATGAGGGTTGTATTAGTCTATGGGTATAACAGTAAGTCATTAGGAGTCAGTTTAATAGTATGTCTCTTTAGCAGAATAATAGTAGTATGTTCTCCCTTAGTTCTCTTTTGAAGTATTCAGGCATGTACTATGATAGACCAGATCCTGAGTCATGAAATAACTCTAACAAAGGTGTAAGAATTGAAACAATGCAATTAAGCTAGAAATCAGTAGAGAAAAATATCAGAAAATGTTCAAACACTTGGACTTTAAAATATACTTCTAAGTAATCCACCAGTCAATAAATAATTTTCAAGGGCAATAAAAATATTGAGCTAAATAAAAATGAACATATAAATTATCAAAAATCTAATGGGCACAACTAAAACAGTACTGAATGAAATTTTACATTTATAACTAAGAAGTATCAAGTGGGTCTGGAGAGATGGCTCAGTGTGTAAGATGATCTAAGCACCCACAATGAGTATGTAACAATGGTCTATAACTCCAGTTTCAAGATATCTAACACCCTTTCCTGGTCTTTGTAGGCACTTGCATGCAACTGTACATATGCACATACACATGCATATAAATAAAAAAATAAATGTTAAAAAAGAAAGAAAATTATCAATTAAAAAAAAAAAACCTGGACAGGAATTATGGTGCACGTCTTTAATCCTAGCACTTGGGAGGCAGAGGCAGGCAGATTTCTGTGAGTTCAAGGCCAGCCAGGGATACATAGTGAGATCCTGTCTCAAAACAAAACAAAACAAAAAATCCCCAAACTTCCATCCCAAGAAACAAAATAAACAATAACCAAGGCAATAATAAATAAATAATAAATTTAAGATCCAAAATTAGAGAAATTGGAAGCATAAAGTTGATAAAATCAATTTTTAAAAAGCTAATTTGAAAAGGTCAATAAGATTGATGAACTTTTAGCAAGTCTGTCACACAGAGGTGACACTAATTACCAATAACAGGAATTCAAGAGGAAATATTGTTATAGACCCTGCAATTTAGAAGAATAATAAAAGTCACTATAAAAGTCCTACATTCATAAATTCAATAACTTAGATAAAATGTAAAAATTCTTGAAAGCCACAAGATGAAGTACAGTCAAATACCATACAATGACATTTTGGTCAAGTATGGACCACTTATATGAAAGTGGTCCTATATAATTATAATGAGACTGAAAAGCCTAGGAATGTTGTAACTATAGTAGAGTCATAGTCCAAGTCGTTGCCCAAGGCAGAGGCTGATAATTATGCTAATCTAAGCAAACCAACAGTGTTGCCTATACTACCAAAGAACTAGCACCTGTGTGTGCAGTGCATAACTCCTGATAATAAATAACCAGATGCCTGGTTTATATACTTACTATACTTTCAATCACTATTTTAGAGTGTGTTCCTTCTAAATAAATGAATAAAATAAAAATAGTTACTATAAAACAATACACTGTACAACAATGATAGCAGCCTCAGGTATCTTGCGCTTACATTTTTCTTTCTTTTTCTTTTTTATTAATTTTGTTCCTTGACAATTTCATAATCATATATTCTGATTATCTAATTACTTGCTCCAGCCATGGTCTTTTATTTCTCTCCCATCCCCATCACCCTTCCCGCCACTCCTATTCATATCCCTACCCATCCCTTTCCCAGAGTCATGACTTTTGGTTTAGTTTTGTGACACAAATAGTTTGAGGCCAGTTCCATGGGATGGAATCCATGCCTGATACTGTAAACCTGGTCCAATTCTCATGCTGGGGGAGATCATAGATCTTAAGGGAGAACTGAATACTGTTGTTCAGCTAAGTTGTCACAGCATCAAACTGTCTTCTAAATATTTATGTTTATGACCATTGACAAATGCTGCTCTCAGCCTTGATCAGAAAAGTTTCTTTCCAATGAACAGTGATGAATATAGATACTCATGGATGCATAAGCTCTTGAGAATAAGTGACAGATGAGTGCTCAGCCCTAAGATACTTATATCACCCTCTAAGGCTCAGGGAACACTGTGGAAGAGGGGGCAGAAAGAACATAAGAGCTGGAAGATAGGGAGACAGTCTTGGAAATGCCATCTTATGTGTGAGACACAGCCACTGTGATCATGAACTTATAGCAGCTAAGGATGACTGGGCTGGGTCTGCACAAAAATGAACCAGTCTGGTGGGTTGGAGAGATGACTCAGTGGTTAAGAGCACTGGCTACTCTTGCAGAGGACCTGGGTTTGATTTCCAGCACCCACATGGCAGCTAACAATTAGTTATGGGGGATTTGACACCCTGTTCTGACCTCCGTGGGCACTGCATGACACAGGTGCACTTATACATGCAGGCAATATATTCACGCACATAAAAAATAATAAATAAAACTATTCAAACAAAGAATGAACCAGTCAGCAGTGAATAGAAGGGCTCAGGAGCCCTCATCCCTCATTGCTGAACTCTTTACTATTAATAGATTCAGGAAGTCATTGCGTTCAACTGTGGACCCATGGGTGACACCACCAGGATCCAATACGTAGCTGCAATCCAATAATCCTATTTCTTGATTGCATAAAATTTCCTTGTGCTTGATTTAATCTTAAGCTTTGGTTCATAATGGCCTTGAAGTAACAGGCTAAACTCAATCTATGTAACATATGGCCTAAGTATATATAGCTGACTCTAAAATCTAGGCTTGTGTAAGTACATGCTAATGTTTGCATGACAGAATCACATAATAATGTATTCCTCAGAGTTACCCGTCATTAAGTGACATATAAATCTTAAAACTGCTGAATTGAATTAGTAGCTAACCCCAAATCTTTACTGAAATAGTGTAGCAAAGAAAAATAATAGCATTAATTTTAGTGTTTTCCAGAATACAAAAGAGAAAAGAGTATGTCTCAAGTTAAAGAAGCTAATATTACTTAAGTATCAAAATCAAAGATGTGATGTAAAACCTCATGCCACCATCACTGGTGAATAGACACAGTTTTCTACAAAATACTAGAAATCACACCCACGTACACATAAAATGATTATATGTCATGATCAAATCAGTTCTATTCCAAGCTTAATATCCCCAAATCTGTTAACAGAACATACTAGGTCAATAAAATTAAAGCACAAAAATCAAATGATCATATCACTATGTACTGAAAACACAAATCCTTAAAAATGAAGAGAATCATAAATGATAAATATCTGAACATAACTGAGACTACATTAGCATCTTTTTCTTTAAGTCTTTAGAAAACTGTTTAAAGAGAGAACCTCAAGGTTTATAATATTTGTAGATTGAATCTACATGACAACTTTAGCTTAAAGGATGGAGAGTGGATAATACATACCTATACGGTTGCATGATTTTTGGACTTTATATGCAATTGTATATGACTAACTGTATGTGGAAAATTTGAGGATATATTATTATAATATGTAAAATATCCATAATAGAATAATCCAAAGAAAAATATCTTAAAAACTAACTGGAAAACTAGAATTGATGTCTAAACAATATTAAAACATTAAACTTAATAAAATATAAAATATTAAACTCAATAAAGTAAAAGCACCCAACCCAAAAGATATATTAGAATAATAGAAAAAAACACTCTTTTCTCAAATTTATAGAACAAGACAAGAATCAACGAAGATATACAAGACCCAAACAATACCAACTACCTTACTTGATGTTTTGACAATGTTATATCCATTAAATGTGAAACAAACATTTTTTCAAGTACATATCTCAATGAATTTACAAAGACTACACACACAGAGTATTCTGACTAGAGTAGAGTTAAATTCAGTGAAAATTCATTGATGAGGAAACCCATAGAATTTGGAAATAGATACTATATTCCTGAAGCATAAGAAAATTAGAGATCTACTCTAAAATTAGTAGTAAGCATAATAGGATAAAATGTGTGGGATCCAACCAAAGCTCTAGATAGAGGAAAATGCATTGCATTAATGCTCGCATTAAAAATGAAGGAATGTCACAAAATCAATTACCAGGAAAATAAATTTCACTTTCAGAAAGTGGAAAGTGAAAGAGGAAATTTAAAAAAATCAAGTATAATAAAGGAAATAATAAAGAAACGTAAATCAATAAAATAGTAAACAGAAAATTAGTAAACCAGTGAGCCCCAAACTCGATACTTTGAAAGACAATGAAATTGCTAATGCTCTTTTTAGAACTATCAAGTTAGAGAGAATGACAGAAATAATTGATATCACAAATAAGGGAAATAAAGGTCACAGATTTCATAGATATTTATAGTATATGAAGGGAATATTATGAAGGATACTATTTTGGTACAGCTGACAGCCTAGAAGAAATATACATATCTCTGAAAAAAATGTAGTCTTTGAGTTCAAATTAGAGTACAAAATCACTGTAAGAAGAAATAGAAAACTTGAATAGCTTTGGGTCAATGAAAGAAATTGAATTTATACATTAAAATTCTACCACAAAGAAGGTTCCATGTTCAGATTCTCCACTGGTAAATTCTATTACATATTTATTGAAGAAATTCATGCTAACCCTATACAAATTCTTTTTGAAAATAGACTAAAAAGAAACATTTTACTAACTAATTTTATGAACCCAGAACTACTTAACGTCATAGTCAAAGAATAGCCCTATAGAGGAAAATGCTTTGTGAACATAGAAATAAGCACTCTCAACAGAATTTATAGAATCAAATTCAACAATATAGAAAAAGAAACAAAATGGGTTTATCTTAGTTAAACTTGATTAAATAGCTGAAAATCAATCAATGTAATTCATGGTGTTTATAAAAGACAAAATCCACATGATTATCTCAACAAATAGCAAAATACTGTTTTAAAATTTAAGTTCAGGGCTGGAGAGATGGCTCAGCAGTTAAGAACACTTGCTGTTCTCCAGAGGACCTGGGCTTGATTCCTAACATCCACATGGTGGCTAACAACCATCTGTAACTCCAGTTCCAGGGAATCTGACACCCTCTTCTGGCCTCTGCAGCCATTGCATGACATAGGTGTACTTGCATACATGCATGCAATACACTCATACCATAAAATAAAAACAATAAAATATTTTAAAATTTAACTCATCTTCTAATTAAAAACATGTGAACAGGGGTTGGAGAGGTGATTCAGTGATTGAGTGTGAGTATTGCTCTTCTAGAGGACCTGAGGTTGGTTCCCTTGTCCATGTCAGGCTACTTCAGCTCCAGGGGGATTGGAGGCCTCTAGCTTCCATGGGCAGCTGTACTCATCAACACATAACACACACAAACACACATAATTAAAGATAATACTAAAAAAGGTACTTAAAAAACATGTGAATAGAAGAGAATTTCCTCAAGCTAACTAGCCTACAAAAACCTTATAGCTAGCATCAATATTAATGAAAAACATTCTAGCCTTTGTATCTCTGATTAGGAACAAACTAATTTATGTTCATGATTACAGCTTTGATTTAACATTTTGCTGTAGTATTTAGTTGATACAATATGCAAAGAAAAGCAGACTAAAAAATAGATATTGAAAGAAGAGAAACATTGTAAATGAT
>NW_008357993.1:3149537-3150672 GCF_000622305.1 Nannospalax galili | reverse complement strand
AGAAACATTGTAAATGATATGATTTTATATATATATAAATAAACATATATGTATAAATACATACATACACACCATATACATAATATATATTATATACATATGAAACCCTAAGGAATCTACAAAGAGGTATTAGAACTATTAAACTCAAGTTTTTAAGATACTAATAGAATAGACAAACCAAAAAATGATTAGAAAATAAAAAATTTAAAACCCCACCTCCCTCTGCTTCCCTGGGTCCAAAGGACCTGCAGGCCTCTCATTGGCATAAGTTGATTGTGCCCTCTGCGCCTTGAATTTCCAAGCCTCATTCACCCTCCCATCAACCCTGCCAGTCTCTCCTCTGAGCCTGGGTCCTGTCCTATTCCTTGGTGCCCCAGACAACTGGGGAACCAGCACAGCTTCCTGATCCTTTGCAACCAGACCAACCCAGTTACTTCTAGGGTCCACAGGAGCCCTCTGAGCCTGGCCCTGCCCCCACCTCTCTCTGCTTCCCTGGGCTGAACAACAAGCCAGCCTCATTCCTGGACCACAGGGCTGACCTTTCCACTTCTTGATCCTCTGCATCCAGACCAATCCAGGTCCTCAGTGCAGTCCCCAGGAGCCCTTGGGGCCTCTTCCCACCCCCACCTCCCTTTGCATCTCTGGGTGGCAGAGCTACCGTAGACCACCATCTTTCCTGGGCCCTGCTCCCAGGCCAGTCCAACCTCCAAATTCCTGAGGCCAAATTCTTTCCTGGAGGGATCCAGACCTTAGGAGAAAGCCCGAGAGCATCTGATCCTCATCTGACTTGGGCCTCTGTGGGAACTCCTGAAGACAAAAGCAATCTGGCCACTCCAATATAAAATCAAAAGAGAGAATGGAAAGCTTAGACAAACCAGCTTTTCATGCCCAAAAAATAACCACAGAGACACATAAAGTTTACAAAAAGAAGCAGAACTAAACTTGAAGTCTTGAGACTCACTCAAGAATCAGAAACTACAAAAGAAATTCACATGTCAAAGTCAGAGGAAACAAATAATAACATGAAAAACCAAAATAACATATCCCCACCAAATACCAATAGTCCCCTAGAGGAGTACAATGAGAACCCCCTGGAGATAATGCAGGACATGGAACTCAAAAGAACAATTACAAA
>NW_008357993.1:3147623-3148832 GCF_000622305.1 Nannospalax galili | reverse complement strand
AATCCCAAGATAATGGCATGGACCAGATCTTCAACAGAATCATGGAAGAAAATTTCCCAAAATTAAAGACATGCCCATACAAATGCAAGAAGCATATAGAACAGTAAACAGACAGGAACAGAAAAGAAGCTCTCCCTGGGACATCGTAGTAAACACACTATATATACAGAACAAAGAGACAATACTGAAAGCTGTAAAAGAGAAACAACAAGTCACATATAAAGGAAAACCCATTAGGATTACAGTTGACTTTTCCGTGCAAACTATGAAAGCAAGAAGAGCCTGGACCAAAGTGTTCCCAGTTTTAAATGACCACAGATTCCAACCTGGATTACTATACCCAGCCAAAATGTATATTATAGATGAAGAGGAAAGAAAAATCTTCCATGACATACATAGTTTGAAGGAATTCATATCCATAAAACCTGGCCTTCAGAGACTTCTGAACAAATACAAAGAGCTGAAGAAAGGAATGACTATACTCAAGGGGTGGTGGAAAGAAATTCAATGATGGTATAACTGTGGAAAAGTACAGCTATATCAAGAATGTAATAAGAAATGAAAAAGACATGATTCAATACTCATCTTTCATTAATAACTTTAAATATTACTGGACTGAACTCCCCAGTCAAAAGACACAGACTAGGTGAATGGATTAAGAAACAAACCCCATTTTTTGTTGTCTGCAAGAAACTCATCTCACTTTCAAGGACAGGCACTATCTTAAGGTGAAAGGATAGAAAAAAAATATACCAAGCAAACGGTACTAAGAAAAAAGACGGCGTTGCAATTTTAATATCTGACAAAATAGACTTCAAACTCAAAAGAGATAAAGAGGGCCACTTCATTCTGATCAAAGGAACAATAAATGAAGAAGATATTACAATCATGAACCTATATTCACCAAACTTTGGTGCACCCAACTTCATGAAAACAATACTACAGGACTTTAAGACCCAGATTAATCCCAACTCATTAATAGTAGGGGACTTCAATACCCCACTGTGTCCATTAAATAGGTCAACAGGGCAGAGACTTAACAGGGAGACAACTGAATTGAACAATACCATATAACAAGTGGACCTAAGAGACATCTACTGAGTATTCCACCCAAGCATCAAAGGACATACTTTCTACTCAGCACCCCATGGAACCTTCTCCAAAATCGACCACAAACTGGGGCACAAAACAAACCTCAACAAATACAAA
>NW_008357993.1:3146446-3147461 GCF_000622305.1 Nannospalax galili | reverse complement strand
AAGTGTTCCTGGCAATAATTGAAAAGGACAATTTAACATAACAAAACCTCTGGCACATGTTGAAAGCTGTCCTTAGAGGGAAATTTATAGCTCTGCTCTAAGTGCCTACATCAAAAAATTGGAAAGAACACAAATAAATGACTTAACATTGAAAATCAAGACACTTGAAAAGCAACACAAATACAACCCAAACCCAGAAGACAAGAAGAAATAGCAAAAATCAGGGCAGAAATTAATGAAATTGAAACAAAGAAAACAAAGAAAGAATCAACAAATCCAAGAGTTGGTTCTTTGAAAAGATAAACAAGATTGACAGACCACTAGCACAGTTAACCAAAAGAAAGAAAGAGCACTTCAAAATGAACAAAATCAGAGATGAAAGGGGAAACATCACAACAGACCACAGAAAGATACAGAACATTATAAGAGAATACTTTAAAAACCTATAAGCTACTAAATTTGAAAACCTAAAAGAAATGGATGGATATCTAAAGGCTTGAAAACCACCAAGACTAAACCAAGAAGAGATTAACAGCTTAAACAGACCCATAACACAAAAAGAAATTGAAACAGTAATACAAAACCTCCCGACTGAAAAAAAAGTCCAGGATCAGATGGATTTACAGCAGAATTCTACCAGACATTTAAAGAAGATCTACATCCCATACTACTTAATTTATTCAAAAAGATAGAACTGGAGGGAGAAATTTCAAATTGCTTCTATGAAGCCAGCATCACTCTAATACCAAAGCCAGGTAAAGATACAACCAAAAAAGAAAACTATACACCCATATTATTAAGGAACATAGGTGCAAAAATTCTCAACAAGATACTTGCAAACCACATACAGACACACATCAAAAAGATCATCCACCATGATAAGTCAGCTTTATCCCAGAGATGCAGGGATGGTTCAATATACATAAATCAATAAACGTCGTAAATCATATAAATGGGCTCAAAGACAAGGACCACGTGGTCATCTCAATAGATGCAGAAAAGGCCTTTGACAAAT
>NW_008357993.1:3144514-3146071 GCF_000622305.1 Nannospalax galili | reverse complement strand
TGAAGAAAAACTGGAAGCATTCCCATTGAAATCGGGAACCAGACAAGGCTGTCCACTATCTCCACTTCTCATTAACATAGTACTTGAAACTCTTGCAAGAGCAATAAGAAAAGAGCAGGAAATTAAAGGAGTAATAATTGGAAAAGAAGTGATCAAATTACCTCTTTTTGCAGATGATATGATATTGTACCTAAGAGATGCCAAAACTTCCACCAGAAAATTCCTAGAAATTATTAACACATTCATGAAAGTGGCAGATTATAAAATTAATCTACAGAACTCTGTAGCCTTTCTATATACCAATAAAAAGAAATCAGAGAAAGAGCTCATGGAAACATTCGCCTTCACAAAAGCTACAAAACAAACAAACAAACAAAAAAACAAAAAAACCCTAAAATATCTCAGAATAAACCTGACGAAAGGCATTAAAGAGCTCTACAATGAAAATTTTAAATCTTTGAAGAAAGAAATTGAGGAAGACATCAGAAGATGGAAGGACCTCCCAAGATCAATTTATTTTCACTCTTAAGGTCCTTTGAGGATCTGTTCCTCGGGGGTCGCATGGGCTTGGGAGGAGACCCTGGCTCCTTTCTTTTACCAGTTCCATCTATGTGAAGATAAGTCAAAGGTCCTGCTAAACCATACTAAGATTCCTATGGAAGCACAAAAGACCTCAGATAGCCAAAGCAACCCTGAGCACTAAGAGCAATACTGGGAGATTACTATACCAGATTTTAAGCTGTATTACAGAGCTATAGTCATAAAAACAACATGGTACTGGCACAAAAATAGATCCATAGATCAATGGAACAAAATTGAAGACCCAAATATGAGTACGTGCAATTTCTGCCCCCTGATATTTGGCAACGGGGCCAAGAATATTCACTGGAGGAAAGACAGCATGTTCAGCAAGTGGTGCTGGCAAAATTGGATCTCTGCCTGCAGAAGAATGAAACTAAACCCCTATCTTTCACCCTGCACAACAGTCAATTCCAAATGGATCAAAGACCTCAATGTAAAGCCTGAAACTCTGAAACTGTTAGAAGAAAACTTTGGCAAGAACATACAAGATATAGATGTAGGAAAGGATTTTCTAAACCAGACATCAATTGCTCAGGAAAGAAGGTCAAGAATCAATAAATGGGACTTCATTAAACTAAAAAGCTACTGTACATCATAGGAGGCAACCAGGGAAGTGAAGAGAAAACCCACAGAATGGGAGAAAATCTTCACCAGCAACAGATCTGACAGAGGTTTAATATGCAGAATATATAACAAACTCAAAAAACAGAGACAAGATGTAACCCAATGAAAAGATGGGCTAAGGAGCTGCACAGAGAGTTCTCAAAAGAAGAAGTAAAGATGGCTATGAAGCATCTTAAAAGATATTCAACATCACTAATAATTAGGGAAATACAAATTAAAACCACTTTAAGGTTTCATCTTACCCCAGTCAAACTGGCTAAGATTAAGAGAATAAATGATATCAAATGTTGGAGAGGATGTGGGGAAAGGGGAACACTCATCCACTGCTGGTGGGGCTGCAAACTTGTTCAA
>NW_008357993.1:3136395-3144038 GCF_000622305.1 Nannospalax galili | reverse complement strand
GAAGAACAGTAGGAAACAGGCCTTAATAAGGGAGATATGAATAAAATTTGGGTTAGTTTAAGGGAGGGGGGAGGGAAGAGTGTAGAAGGAACCTAGGGGATAAAGTGAAAGAAGGAGGTCAAGAGAGGTAGGACCATAGGAGAAGGGTGTTGTTAAGGGAGAAAGGGGGAAAATGGGGGCACCTTAATTGGAGAAACCATGATGGAGGCGTTAGACAACATGAGAGATAAATAATGCCTAGCTAGTTTTTAAAAAAAAAACAGAGGGAACCATATTACTCCAACCAACTACTAACAAATTATACATAGCAGATCAAGAAATCTATGTCTAGGTAAGGTTTATCTGAGAACAACTGGTCTTTGCCCAAGATTCATCTACATGACACACAGTAATTAAAAGTACCAGATTGGTGCAACTAACCTTCTTGGATGTTTAACAGACATACTTTGAGGACTATAATAATTTGGTCAGAGTGACATAAAGGACAGTTTTTGCTCCTTGCCCTCCTAGGTTGACTAGTTCCAAGGGACTAGGAACATATACCAAAATGTCCTGTAGTTGTGGTGCGTCACTAGTCCTCTTGATCAAGGTGGCTGAGGAGACCCCACAAGATGGATTTGGACCAGTGTCTAGTCTGCAAAGAGGAGGGTCAACACAGAGGAAACATTTCCTCCATGCTTCCAAGTGAAGCCAGCCATGATTGAGCAGGATCTTTGACTTATCTTTACATAGGTGGAACTGGTAAAAGAAAGGAGCCAGGGGCTCCTCCCAAGCCCATGTGACCCCTGAGGAACAGATCCTTAAAGGACCTTAAGAGTAAAAATAAATTAGTTTATCAGGCCAACTTTATGGTCTTAAACACTTAAAAGGAAAGTATAACCAAAGATTAAAGGGGCTAATATAATTTTTAAGAATCTATATTTATTGCTAAAGGCTACATAACAACAATGCCAGATAGGAGATACCTTCTTTTGAGTTGTTGGCCAAGGCAGCCAAAGGGACTCCAAGATAGTAACCCAGCATAGAACTGGAAAAATATTTGAGTTGTTGGCCAGGGTGGCCAAAGGGACTCCCAGATAATAACCTAGCAGAGAACTGGGAACTGATTGCTGCTAGAAGAGGAACAGCTAGCCTTCCTAAAATAAAGAGTTGTAGATAGGCTGACTAGATTCACCAGAAGGGCAAGTAGTCGGGAATTGCTGGGGTACGGACAACACAGCAGACAGTAGCAGGGATATATAAGGGCTTAGTGGGGGGAGGGAGGCTATGGGAGGGTGCCATCTGGGACGTGGGTGTATAGTTCAATAAGATGGTTTGGTATGTTCTGTGTGATATACACACACAAAAAATAAAAATCAACAAATTTAAAAAATGTATTATATTTGAGGAGGAAGCATAAAAATTTATGACATGTTAATTAGTAGAGGTGATAAACATTACCATTGAAATCTACCCAATGACTTTATAGACATACACATGCACCAAGGATCAAAGTGCAGCTGATTATCACTGGTAATAATCAGATACATACAGATTAGAGATGCATGCGCCAACATCTCAGTGTTAGTAGAAAAAACAATGAGCCTTTCTGTAAGAAACATTATATTTTAAAATGAAATGGAGATCTTTTTTAATGGTTAAAAACTCAATTTTATGTCTTACAGGGATTATATTGAGTTCAATATGGTATACCTGTATTAATTCAACTGTGAACTTAAAAATTTACAGCCACTTTTGAAAGAGATGAATTCTTGCTCTGGAGTGTGTTAGTGAATATGTCAAAGCTGTAACAAAATGCTTCTTCTAATCATGTGGTTATTAAATTTAAAAAAAATTTAAAAAAATTCTTCAAAGCATTAAAATCTGCTTCTTAATAATTAGTAGATGTAAAAACATTACCAATGGAATCTACCTGATGACTCTATATCTATGCTCAGATGCCAAGGTGCTCAGAGAGCAACTGACTGTGACTAGTAATAATCAGATATGTAGAGATCAGACACGCATGTGCAAATATCTTAGTGTCAATTGCATTAAAAATGAATTTTTCTGTATGAAACTGTGTATTTAAATAATGATATGGAGATCTTTTTTAAAGGTTAGAACTTCATTTAATTTTATGTCTTGTACAGTTTATACTGAATACAATATTGTATAACTGTATTAATTTACCTGTAAACTTAAAAATTTGCAGCCAATTTTGAAAGAGATGCATCTTAGCTATATAAATGTTTATTGAATATGTCAATGCTATTGTAATGAAATTTTTCTTCTAATTATGTGGTTATTAAATAAATAATTTTAAAAAACTGACAAAAAACAAAAAACAAAAAACAAAGAAAACAACAACAAAAAGAAAAAACAATCATGATTGAAGCAATCCCCATTCCATTTGGGTGTATACTATACTCCCCAGAAGAACAGAGATGAATTTGTTGAATATATTTTGAGTATGTAAGTTATTCTGTTTGTAACATATTTGATACTTATGTCAATAGGATTTTGTTGTTAAAAACTGGTATATAAAACTTTTGTATTTTCGTGGAAAATGTATACTTATATTAAAATATTTTAACGACCCTAAAAAAAATGTAAAACCCTATGAATAATAGAATTAAAAATAGTATGGAATAAACAATGAAGTCTGTATAAGAACTGCACATTGAAAAACCACAAAAAATTGCAAATAGACGTTACACAGCCCAAATAAGGAGTAAGCTTAAACATCCATGGATTGGAAAACTCTACTGAGTGTGGATGGCAAGTTTCCTAGTTGACCCGTATTTTCAGTGTATGCCAATCTTTTTTTTTGAGACAGGGTCTCCTTGTAGCCCCAGCTGACCTGGAACTCATTCCTCACTCACTATGTAGACCAGGCTGGCCTTGAACTCACAGAGATCTGCCTACCTTTGCCTCCTGAGTGCTGAGTGTATGGCAATCTTAATTCTATCTGATCTTTTAGTTTCTAAGGAAAAGTGACAAATTGATTGAAAAATTATATAGATCTAAATATAAGAAATAAAAATATGACAAAATTAGAAGAAAATATGGGTGAGTTTCTAAAAGCTTTATTTGACTCAAAGTGCAAGTGTTACTTTCTAAATTTATTTATTTATTTATTTTTATTCTATGTGTATGAGTGTATTGCCTGAATTATTTTAAGTGTACTCATGTTGTGCAGTACCCGCAAAGATCAGAAGAGAGTGTTGGATCCCCTGGACCTGGAGTTACAGATGGTTGTTAGCCACCATGTGGATGCTGGTTCTCTGTAAGAGCAGTCAGTGCTCTTAACCACTGAGCCATCTCTCCAGACTCCAGTGTTACATATTTTATTACTATAAAACATTTATATACCAAAAAGATGATAAATAAATTCAGAGTGAAACTGAAAAACTGAGAAAACATACACCTGAGATAAAGGACTTACATCTAAGTAAAACACCCCAGTAATAAAGGGCACACTTAATATCTATATTATAGTGTATAATACCATTATTCAAGAAAAGAAAACAGCGATTTTTAGAGAAATGGCTAATTTTACAACCTGGGGAGGTAATAGGCAAGCTAAGTTTAGACCACTGGAAATACTAAAAGGTACGCAAGCACTAATACACCCACATACGATGCTCAGAACTCTGGATGAGGTCATGGAGAGGAGCAAAGGAATCAACCAAAGGAATTCCTAATAGCTGAAGCTGCAAGATTTTTAGCAAAAAAAAAAGTATTATTGCCTTATTGCCCGAAATGTAAAATAAATATTTGTAGGTCTACACTGATATAAAGAAATGTCTGAATGCAAAAATTGAGGGGAGAAGAGATACCTTGTTGTAAAAGAATTTAACATAATTTGTGTAGCTACTCCATCTCTAAGGATGTGGAGCATAATTCCCATTCATAAGTGTAAATTTTGCATAACTACTTCCTTTCAAGCAGTAAAGTATGGAAAGAGAGAAGAAGAGAGCATATTTATATAGAGAATGTGACCAACACTATCTTAGAAATGGGTTCAAGGGTGACATCAATACTCATCCGTCACTTGTTGGTAGAATGTTCACTTGATGATATGATGTAGTAAAGATGGCACTTTATCTGTGGCCCCAAACCCATAGCCCCAGTCTTGCAATGTGAAAAATAGCGGATAAATTCCAATGACAGAGCAGTGCTTCTTAAAACTCATGGTCTTCAAAAGCAGACCAGGCTGAGAAACTGCAGTCAAGAGGAGCTAAGGAGAAACACAGATACATGTTTATCATCTTAGGACAGAAAAAAAGTCATGTAAAAGCTAAGGAAATCATGATAAGCTATAGACTTTATTCAAAGTATCAGTACTGGGGCTGGAGAGAGGACTTAATGGTTAAGAGCATTGGCTGCTCTTGTAGAGGACTGGGGTCTAAGCACCCACATGGCAGGTATCTACCATGTATAACTCCATTTTCAAGAGATTCAATGCCCTCTTCTGGCTTCTGAAGGCATTGCAAGCCTGGGCACACAACACAGCAGACAAAACACTCATACACATAATATTTTTTTAAATTTTAAGGTGTCAGTATTGGTTCATAGTGGAAAGAAATATACTAGAAAGATGTTAGTAGGAACTCTTTGGGCTATCTTCTCAAACTTTTTGTAAACTTATAATTGTTCTAAAATATAAAACCTACTTTTGAAAGTTAAATAATGCAAACAATAGAGAGGATTAAAAATAATTATAAAATGAAGGAAAGAATTAAACAGGACAATAAAAATAGATATTAAAATGGCCTTTAAATTTATGAAAAAGTATTTGATTTCACTCATGTTTAGAGAAATTTTTGTCTTTCCAAAATGTCTTTCTTATTCTGGAGCGAGGAGCCTTTTCTGTTGTGAGACTGTATTTCCACCACCTTCTAGTAGAAAGCTTGACCAGGAATCCTTGGCATATACTAGGTGCTCAGTTATTATTATTAGTTATTATTATTTGTTATTTGGTTTATGGCAAAACCTACACTTGAGAAAAATTGCTGAGGATGACCTGAAGCTGAAAGCTGGCCTTCTCATTTGACTGGGAGATTGGGAAGAGGGTATAATAGTCATTGCAGAAGACAGAGTGGAGGTGACCATGCTAGAGTTATGATGGGAACACACATGCATGCCCATGCACACACACACACACACACACACATGCACACAGATGGATATATGCTGTATATGCTGCTTTATTGGGTTGGTATAGGATATAGGGTATGGGGCTAGATAAAGAGCCCCCTAGACTCTGTTCCACATTTCCTTTCATTGTCGTTGTCAATTATATCAGCTATCAGTATAATGTATTTAATTTCTACGCAAGTTACTAAAAGCACTAAGACACTTCACTTTCTCTCTCTTAATTATAAAATTAATATATTCAGGGAAGAATATATCCTATCAAAGGCCATTTGGGACCCATTCATCCTCCCAGGCTTTGAGAAGATGCTTATTTGTAGGCTTCAGATGGTTGGGTTATCTACATGGCAGTAAATATTGAAATCTAGTTGTTTCAGCCATACCTTGGTTCTTTTATTTACAGAAGACTGGATTCTCATTTTGCTTACAGACCTTTTTATTTCTAATATTGGATATATATATATATATATAATTCCAATATAGAAGTCACTAGATAGGCTAGGTTAGAATTTGAAGGTGGGTTTGGGTGACACTAACAATTACCAGTTTCTAGGAGTCCTGTGAAACTTTTTAAACTTCAATTGCTCAGGAGATATCACAATGTGAATTTATTAATTTAAAGATGAAAAATAGCTATTGTGGGAAGTTGTCACCCAAAGCCAGTTTGATGAGTGTATTATCTTCCCACTATCAAGGTGTGTGTGGCTACAAGGTTGTATAGTGAACACAGAAATCTTAGCAGGCACTAGGCAAACTGAATAACCTTTACCATCAAGGTACCATTTACATTATGACTCTGAAATCCTGGAAAGTTGTTTCTTATGCAGGAGAATTTGCCCATCTTGTATCTGGTAACTGTTTTCCCTTTTACACTTGAAATCTAATAAAGCAACTACTTCTTTGTTTTTAAGTTCTTGGAGCCCACCTGTATATGTAGTTCTCAAAATGTACCACATCTAGCTTCAGACAACACAGCATTTTCAAGTTGTTGCCATGTGGAGAAAAACTGGAAAGGCAATAGACAGGTGTAAAAAGTGCTTTGCCAAGTTAAATTAACTATAAAAGATCCATCCATAAAGTAATCAAGGCAGAAATTCATTCTTAGCTTACATACACACAATGCTTTTGGATCATCCATCGCATTTTCTGTGATTTAATTGATTTTTAGTATTTGATGCCTTTTTCTTTTGACCATGTAGTAATGATCAGCACCAGATGAGGACAAATTTGTCTTTAGAATAAGTGGCCAGCACTCCAAACCCTTTTGTGAAGACCACAGCCCATATATATGAGAGAAAAATCTAAACATGTCAAGAATGCCAAAGGAATTAGTCAGCTAAGAATTGTTCAGATGCTGATGTCTACACACCCTCTGTCCTTTGTTGAACCTATTCATATAAGAGGTACTGATAAATTTCTATTATTTTTTAATTAGACAAAGTTTAAAATTGTGAAGCATCATCAACTCATTACAAATTTATTTTTTATCATTTGCCAAATTCGCTTCATCTCTCACATGGCTCTCGTTTTACACTCGGTTTTTAGAAGCTTGCAGTCTGCTAGCTATAGAAAACAGTTTCTTCCTGGACTCTGGAAAGAACAACTTTCTCCTACTTTGTTATTGTTATTCTGACTCTGGAAAGGAACCTAGCCTCCAGTAAAACCTCCAGTGTGGATAATGGAGTGACTGGCTGTGTGTTTAGGCCAGTAACTTCTGGGCAGCCACCTGGAGCACCCTGAATAAAGTAGTCATTTGTTGATGCAAGGAAAGACTTAAAACTTTGTGTGTGTATGTGTGGGAATCTTTGAGAATTTCACCATCTCCACCTCAACCTTACTACTACCCTCTCATTGACTTGGTATTGTAAGAGTGAGACCACTGAGGACAAGTCAGCCTTCAGGTTGCAACAGCATGAGGTTTATTTGATACACAGGTACCTGTGGGCACAAAGTCTCCTCGGAGGACTTGCGCGCCTACAGGCTGGGGTTTGGCACTTTTATAGAGCAGAAGCAGGGTACAGAAGCAGAAGCGCGGTTATTGGTTAATTCAAAAACACACAGAGTAATTTCAAAAGCACACAGAAATATGGGGTAAGGGTCGGGGCTAAGGGGAAGTGGGATTGCTAAATGGGAGGTGACCTCAGGGACACAGAGGTTTTTCTCCTGATTTCCTGGTATCGAGCCCCGGGGATTGCCAGATGCAGATGGCTTGACCACTACGTCCTGTTTTTCTGATAAGCTAGTTTCTTAATGCTTGACCTCTTGTCAGGCATTCCTATCAGGTGGCCTCATGGCGCCTAGGTTTTTTCAGTGTGAGAAGACAGCAGCCTGGAAAACTTAATGTTCTAAGACAAGGGAAAAAAATCCTTGTCCCCTCTCTCTTTGCATGAAGACTGAAGGTGTCCAGTAGGGTGCACTAAGCATAGCAATTATAACTATTTAGTAAACCATCTGTCTATTATTAATTCTAAATTTATTCTTTCCATCAAAAAGAAATACCTCAT
>NW_008357993.1:3121255-3132905 GCF_000622305.1 Nannospalax galili | reverse complement strand
GGGCTAAGGGGAAGTGGGATTGCTAAATGGGAGGTGACCTCAGGGACACAGAGGTTTTTCTCCTGATTTCCTGGTATCGAGCCCCGGGGATTACTAGATGCAGATGGCTTGACCACTACGTCCTGTTTTTCTGATAAGCTAGTTTCTTAATGCTTGACCTCTTGTCAGGCATTCCTATCAGGTGGCCTCATGGCACCTAGGTTTTTTCAGTATCCTCTACTACTATTTTTTAAAGACCTATAAAACTTTTATATAGAAATTCACCTCAGACCAAGTTTTCCCTGACCCTCCCCACTCAAAGGAAAGACTGAGCCGTTCCATGTCCTTACTCATAGCTCACAAGTATTTTTATGATTCTTGTCCCATCAAATTTATTCCTCAATTCTTGTCTTAGCATTGTACTAAATAAACCAACTATAGGAAATGCAAGAATAAACAGGTAAAAATATTCTAAAAGAAGAAGGCCTTACCAGACACCTCCCAATTTAATACAACTGAAATAGATGAAAATAGAGTACGGATATTGAGGCTGGTGAGGTGACTCAGTGGATAGAGGCACTTGCCGTTGAGCTGGATGATTTGAGTTGGATCCCTGGATCCCACATGATGGCAGGAGAGAACTGACTCCTGCAAGTTATCCTCTGACCTCCACATGTACATTATGGTACACACACCTGCACATATACACACAAATTAAATAATAAACAACACTGGGCATGGTGGTGTATGCCTTTAATCTGAACATTCAGGAGGCAGAAGCAGGTGGATCTCTATGAGATTGAGGCTAGCCTGGTCTACGTAGAGAATTTCAGAGCACCTGGGGTTATAGGGAGACCCTGTCTCAGAACAAACAAACAAACAAACAAACAAACAAATGTAAAATAAAAATAAAAAAGAATTTTGAAAACATAAAATTGCAACCACCAAGGTATAATTTACAGATCTATTAAGTCTGTGTATAGTAGGGAATGTATCTTATCAGATCTGTATCATATATCAAATACACAGAGAGCATTCATGAATTCTGATAACACATTCGCTGCCATATACATCTCTGTCCAGAAGATAGAAATAAAAGGCAGCACTTTCTAAATACAAAGCAGTAAAGTTAGAAATTAATAATCAAATTTAAAGGTTCACCCCACATGTACCTTTTTCCCCCTCCAGTGCTAAAGATTGAACCTACGGCCTTGTGCTTGTGAGGTAAACACCCACCACTGAGCTACATCCCCAGGCTTTAAATGTTTAATAATTATATTTTATTAAGGAATTTTGATCAAAGGAATAATTAAAATTACATACTTTTTTCCAAAGGAAAAATAAACTAAAATTATACAATGATAGCATTTCTAAACATGTTCTTGTATTAAGCAGGAGAAAGCCTATTCTCAGTTTCACACTATCACAATAGGCTAGAGAAGACCTGTTTCATATGTCAGTGATTTTGGGTGTATTCTTCTCTTTCTCATATTTATACCTGGGTTGGTTGATGCATAATATTTTTAGATGTTTACAAAAGCAAGGCCTTTAAAACAGTTCGATGTGTGTGTGTGTGTGTGTGTGTGTGTGTGTGTATATGTGTGTATGTGTGTGTGTAGCAGTGCCTCCAAGAAAGAGCTCTAAGCTTGGCTGCCAAAGTTCCAGCCTGTCACTTCTATCTACTTTTGTTTCTTGCTCTTTTGTTAAGCACTTTAAGTGTGAGTAAATCTAGAGCAGAATGAAAAATAATCATAAGGTTTTGCAGCTCACAGAAGGAAAGCAAAAGTTACTCTGCCTATGAAAAAGGACCCTTTGTTCTTTTTATTTTCCCTGAAAGTAACGGCTCCAGAGTAATTGCCTCCCTTACCTTTGTGTTTTTTATTCCCCAAACCAAGAAGCCTATGTAAGGTCTTGGGTAGACTTGAGTACAAGCCATGACACAGTTCAGTGGGCACTAGGGAAGGGTCGGGAGACAATTAGCTGGATTCAAGGGCTTCTAAGCCAAAGTGGTGTTCTGCGGTGGATGGTGGGTAGTTTTGCTCCTCAGCATCCATTCTTTTTTAATAGTTCACATGGTTCAAATGGGACTGCCTACAGATTTAAGCTCTAGGACATGAGTATGTGCCACACAGGGACAGTGACAAAACATGACCCCAGTCCGAACCATGATAATTAGATTCGGGAATTTTGGCAGGACACAATAAAAAACTCTCTTAACCTGTAACCACTCTAACCTGTAGTCATCATTGTATGTTCCGGTCTGACAACTTTGAGCAAAACTCTTAAACCTTGGAGAATTTCTTCAAGTGGCCAGACTCACCAAGGTGGAGCACAGAGACTGTTTACAATTGCTAACAGGAGGGAGGTTTATGAGAGCCAGATGACTTCACCAGTCCAGTCATGCGTACCTTTGGGAAGTCAACAACTCTGTGGGAAGCTCTGGACACACTATCTCTTGGGGATAGTGACTGAGAGGTATAGCTTTTGGTGGCAGCAGTGTTTTTCATGGTTAAGTTCCTGTCCCTGAAGCCTTGGTACCAGCAACATTTTCGTTCTCTGCAGAAGTAAAGACAAAGCCTTCAGTGTTGGTGGCAGCATTGTTTAAATTTTGTGTAGAACATTCTTGTTGGAAGCTTGACTGAAGGCAAAATTCTCCAGCCTTCATAACAGTACTACAGCCCACAAAGTAGTTTTTTATAACTCTTGCTTTAATAATCCTTAGTCAAAGGATGTAGTGACAAGAATCCTGACCATAGTTAGTAAAACTGGTAGACCTGGAAATCCTAGGTGTCCTGACCTTAAAATACTTAGCTTTAAAAGAAGTTAGCCTAGAAGAAAATTATGTCTCAGAGCTCTCAAGTTAGCAAGACACTGACATTTGATGAGAACTTGCTTAAACCTAAAGTCAATGATTTTCTTTGCAAGTTATTTTTAAGGGTATTACAAATTTTATTTGAAATCTTGTTTATGATTTAAAATAATCGAAACAGATGGTATTTGATTTGGGGTTTCAGTTTGGTAATTCTGACTTCCCAAGTTATCTTTGGCTGAGATACCTGTCATTGCAATGGGAAGTACCCAGGTTAATATAAGCTCTAAACACATTTATATAAATGTATATGTGTATATATACACTCTACTATTATAACTTCCTTCCACATTATACTTAATCCATTACTATAATTAAACATTTAGTTCAGACTAACCAGTAATCTCCTGTTAGTCTCATAGCAAAGGACATAGAGTTTTGTAAAATTGTTTGCTAATTCAAGTATGCTTTTAAATTTATTTTCCTTTATTTTAATTTAAAATGATATATGAAAGGTGATTTAAAAGTGACATGAATGTCCACCCAAATAATTAGGACTCAGTGAGGCCAGGTGCTTTTTGTAATTAGAACAGGATTTCTCACTGAGTAAGATTTGAGTTCAGTATTAACTTTTCCCCTTAAATGAATTAATATACTCAATCCAATAATTCTATGCCCACAAAATTTTAAGGAAATAATTATAGTTGCCTGCAGAGATTTAATTATATATGAATGTGTATCATATATAGGCAGAATTTCCAAAAATAGTGAAATGCGACTTACTAATCATAGATCATAATTATGTAGTGCTTACAAGCTGACTGTGATAAAGTTTATATATATATTAACTCTAAAATCATAAAAATCCTGTGAAATTGATAGTATTACTTTCCTCATTTTATAGTTAAGATATTAAAGCAAAGAGAACTATCTTGCCAAGATCCCCGCTTCATCACAAAGCCTGCTCTGACCAAGTCTTGGAAGTCCTGCCAACTTACTTCTGTTGCAGTGTCTTCATTAGAAGGGAATTGCAAAAGCTGGCCAATGTTCCAGGGGAAAGGAATTAGATTTCACTCTTTCTGGGAGGAGAGACAAAGAATCCGTGGGTGTGTTCTAAAACCACCACAGTCTCTCAGTAAGAGCTGGGATTTAAACCCAGGAAATCTGCCTTACTATACCAGAAGGGATTAATTATGTGGCATATAATACACATACGTGTGTCAAAATTGTAGAGTTAAACTATAGAGTAGTGGCTGCCATTTTTTTAAATGAAAGTTTTAATGTACTTTCAAGTATACCACAAAACAAAGGCAAACAAACAAACAAAAAACCTACCACCACAACAAAAAACCACCAAATACATACAAGGATATAAGTGTGGCACCAGGTTCAAAGCTGAGCTTAAATGGAGGAAGGATGGGTATTTATTGTATTAATTTCTTCCCTCTTTTTTTTTTTGATTGTTATTCAGCTTTTTTTAAACTTTTACAAAAACTTTATTGAGAATTTTATACATGCATATAAGGTGTTTTGATCAAATCCATGCCACTCTCTCCCTTCCAACACCTCCCATATGGCTGCCATTTTTTTTCTTTTCAGCAGCAGTTTAAAGTATGTGTGAGACACTTTAAAAATGTTTTATTTATTATTTTTATCTTATATATTTTGGTATATTGCCTGCATGCATGCAAGTGCACCTGTGTCATGCAATGTCCACAGAGCTCAGAAGAGGGAGCTAGATTCCCTTGGAGCTGGAGTTATGGACAATTGTTAGCCACCATGTGGGTACTGGGACTCAAACCAGTGTCCTCTGCAAGAACAGCCAGTGTTCTTAACTGCTGAGCTATCTCTCCAGTCCCAAGGTACATTTTTTTAAAGGTCTTATTAAGGAAGGTGGATTTGGAGGTGGAAGGTTAGAACTCTGTCCGGATAGCCATACTCCAAACCCTGGAGACCCCCTTAGGCATCTCAGGGTAAGCTCTAGGTCTCCTAAGAGTAGTAGATTGAAACTGACTCCTTAGACATGGAAAGTCACATGAACATTACATGTGATAATATTTAATATAGTGTTGGTGAGAAAACAGGTTAAAATAGTGTATATGCTGTGCTCCTATTTTGTTATAAGAGAGAACCTCTTCACTTATGCAAAAATAAAAGCATATAAGGAAACCTGAACTCTGAACAGCTTACTGAGAGGCACACCGATAGTGAGGAAGTTATGTATTAGTCTGTGTTTATTAATGTACAGGTACTCAAATCTTTCAATACTGAATTAAATTTATAACTCTTGGTTCTTGTGTTTTTGTTCTAGTGACTAGAAAGCACCAGATTGTACCACTGCTTTTAAACCAACTTTTCAAAACCATAGCATTCAAATAGACATAGTGGTAATAGATGTAAACAGGTCATTTATTTGCTCTATAGAGACCCCAGTTCCTCCCATCTTAACTCTCATTATGGTCCTTGAACTGTGGTGGACATTCAGGCAGAGTTGCATCAGTTCTGGTTTAGTAATGGACAAAATTAACCCATATGTAGATAGCCCCCTCCAGTACATAGAAAAATGGAAAACCGTTGTGGACTTTATTAGCATTATTAAAGATTTTCCCTCTCTCATTAAACATTTTAGTTTCTTTTTTAGAAGTCACTGACACAGACTGAGAGACTCAAATTATTTTATTCTCCTTTCTAATAAACTAGATAGGATTTACCTGTTTATAGAAAGTTATAATTAGCAAAATCATAGTTTGTTGGATTTGTGAAGGGTCTTGGAGACTGTACATACATTGCTGGTGAGGGAACAGACACAGCAAAGATTGGAACCTGTTGAGGGTACACAGTCTTAAACAACAATCAGGTGATGACTCAGCTCATTTTACTTGGGGTGAAGGGACATGATTCTTTTCCAGTCATACTGTTCCACGCTTACAATTTTTTTTTTCTAAAAAAAACAAAAATAAGTGCATGAGTGTTTTGCCTGCATGTATGTATGTGCCTCTGTGGAGGCCAGAATACGGGGTCAGAGTCTCTGAACTGGAGTAAGGACAGTCGTTAGCCACCATATGGATGCTGAGACCCTAACCCGGGTCTTCTGCAAGAGCAGTCAGTGGTCTTAACCACTGAGGAATCTCTCCACAACCTCCCCCTTTTAAAACAAATTATTTGTTTTTATTTTTATGTATATGAGCATTTTGTTTTCATGTATGTAAGTGTGCCCATGTTGTATAATGCCCACAGAGGCTAGAAGAGGGTGTCAGATCCCCTGGAACTGGAGTTATGGACAGATGTTAGCTGCCATATGAGGGCTAGGAACTGAACCTGGGTCCCCTGCAAGAGTAGCCAGTGCTCTTAACTGCTGAGCCATGTCTCCAGCCACCCACACTTAGGCTTTTGGGAAGACCATCCTGAAAACGTCCAACAGGCTTGAGACCTCTGACATTTCTAGGTAATGGATTTTCTTTTCATGGGAACATGGTTCATTGGATCATGACCATTGTTCTTCAGGAAAGCATGCCAGGGTCACTGTGCCCTTTTCTGAAAGAGTGAATGTCCCTGATGAAGGTATGTAATATCTATAAATCTCCTGCGTTGAAACTGTAATTGTATTTCACACTAAGGCACAGTTTGCCTTGGGGCAAGAATAAAAAGGATGAGATATGTTTTCTTCATATAGGGGTTTCCCACAGTCTTGGATTTAAAACTATGGGTAGAATTTTTGTCATTTACTCCCCAATTGTCAACTAAGAAATCTCAGTCCTGGGGCTCAGGATAGAAAGATGACAGTTTTCACCTTTAGGCAGCCAACTAGAGGCCTTAGGTATTTGTCAGTCACCCAGCCACAGGGGTTAAGGGAATGTGGAATGTTCTTTTAGTGGCCTGCTGCCTCCCTCTCACTGGAATAAAAAGAACTTAAAGTATGTATGACCCCAAACAAGCCCCGAGTCCAATGCAACAAACAGATCACCATATAACTGCATGATAGCATCCCCCACTTCCAAAGCAGTCATATTTCATATGATATCTTACAAGTTCTGTGGGTAGTAGAATCGAGGATGATGAAGCCCAGAGAAACAGACTGAGACAGTGGTGATGGTTCTGCAAGAGGACTTGACTCACACTTTCAGTCCATGGTAGAAAAAGTGATGAGAATCTTGTAAGCAGACAAATGATCAGTTTAGAAGAGTGCTATGCAAAAGTTAACAGAAACTATTCTGTTAAGTGCAAAAACCTATGACCCAGTCAATACGCTGTCCTCCCAGGGTTAGGTATGTTTTCTGGTTAAAATATGCTGAGCGGCTTCTATTTATTCTGGGTTTTGGACATGAATTTATAATTCTCAGCTGCTAGAATGAGAAGTCTAAGAAAATGAAAATGTTTATTCTTAAACCTGTATCCCCAAAGGAAGCTAAGGATTTCCATGTGACTTAATGAGCCGTTAGGTGTTACATCAGAAAGCAACTCATCTTTGACATGTCTTTATTATGGTTGATAGATCTAAAAGGCAGTAAAAATGGAAATGAAGGTCTTTCATCTATGTAGCAAGTGCGTATTCAAGCTCTGCTGCAGAGTATTATGCAGCATTTGGAGAAATGTTCACATATTTCCAATCTGCAGCACTGCCGGGACAACCTCCCCCACCTCAGAGGTCACTTGAGCAGAGTATTACATTAGCAATTACCAGCAGATTGAAGAAATATTTCCTAGAGCATGTGCTAGCTTTCACTCTTGTTTTTATTGCTCCCAGACTTTATCCTTTCGGCTCTCATTTCATTTCATTAAGTATCTATAATAGGCATGGCTGATATAGCAAAATAATGCTTTCTTTCTGGTAACATATTTCCTTGCTATTAATTCATAGTTTAACACTGCCAACATTTTTTAGTTAGACATTGAGCTGATGACTTGGTTTGTAAAGTTTTGTCCCTTTCATCTATTTGTTTTTGTCTATGCTGTTCCCTCCATGTAGAAATCCCTTCCTGTCTCTCTTTTCTTATTCCTTCTTGTCCTGCAAACTTCTCTCTTCTGAAAAGACTTGGCCCACAAATTACTTCAGTGTTAATACCTTATTTATACCTGATGAGAATATATAAGATCACTTGGGAAGATAACATATGAAAACAGAATAATTAGAGTTTAGCACTGTATTTGGGTTCTCTAGAGGAACAGCATTGATATAAAGGATATATATTTGTACAAAGGGATTTATTAGACTTGCTTACAAGATACACACTAGGTATTCCAACAGTGACTCTCTGCATACTGGGGATGCTGAAAGCCTGGCAAGCTGCTTGGTCCATAAGACTGAATGCCATATACTCCCAGTCTGGTGCTGAGAGCCTGCAGAGATCCTGGAGAGCTACCGGTCTTCGGTCCACATTGGATGACTGAAGAAGCTAGCTTCTGATGGTAGCAAAGGATGGCAGCAGCTGGGACAGTGGAAGCAATAGGGAGGATGTATTCACCCGCAAGGGGCCAAAGGTAGGCAAGCAAAAAAGAAACTTGTATGTCTAGGCCTCTGTCAGCAGGTGCCTCCTACTCTGGGGAGGGGTCTCTCCTCAGTTAATTTTTTCCAGAAAATACCTTTACAGACATGCCCAGAGGTGTGTCTCTTAGTTGATTTCCTATCCAAGTTGACAACCAACCATCATAGGTATACACAGAGAAAGAATGCCTAGAAGGGAGAAAGAAAAGGAGTGCTGGAAAAGAGGAAAGAACAGGAGCCTTAGGGCTTTCCACATGCTGAGCACAGTCACCCACATCACTGCTGCACAAGGAAAAGAAGTAAAAACTGTCGTTGGTTTGTATTTGTGTCTTCATGTTCACACATGGAGAAACACCGAGTGATTCACAAAAATCTAAGAAGACTGGTCACTGGAGTATGCCCTGGGTAGTGAGGACCTGTGCAGGAGTTGGATGTTATATTTTTACATGCATTCTAAAGTCTCTGAGTTAGATATATGAATCTAATACTTATTCAGTAATCTCAATTAAGTTAATTAGGCTAGTAACTAACAAAACATCAATATCGAGTAAGCAAGACACACAAATTTCTCACATCTTCATGTGACATTTAAATTGACTTTAATAAGTCAAATAAAATCATTACTACGTTTATTAGCAAAATGCAACAAGATCTCTTTTTCAACTCAGTTGGACTGGGGAATATTTTATTCGTATTGTTTAATGTATATTTTTATTGAATTTTTGTGCATTTCATGCAATAAATCTTAATCCTATTTAGATCCCTTTCCCTATTATTTGTATTTTTGTGGTTAGCCTTTCTAGTTCTCAGTCAGTAAATCAACATGTCCTGAAGTTCTGTGAAAACTTCCTTGGTGTTTGTGGTGGTTTGAATGAAAATGTCCCCCATAGGCTCCAAGTATTTGGACATTTTGTCCCCACATGGTGGCACTGTTTTGGGAGGTTTTAGAAGGTGTGGCTATTCTAGAGGAAGCATGTCACTGGGGTGGGCTTAGAGAGTTCATGAGCCTTGCCAGATCTCCAGTGGCAATCTTGCTTCCTGTGCCTGTGTGATGATGTGAGAGCTTAGCTTCTGCTGTGCCTGCTCCAGCCACCTCCAGCCACCATGCCTCCCTGCCATGACGGACTGTAATTCCCCCAGAACTGTAGGCTCAAATAAACTCTTCTTTCTTTAAATTGTTTGCGTCAGTGTTTCTATCATGGCAACAGAAAAGTGACTAATACAGTGTTACAGTTTCTGGAGCCTTTTCCCTTTCTTTTCTTTTTTCTCTTCTTCTTCTTCTTCTTCTTCTTCTTCTTCTTCTTCTTCTTCTTCTTCTTCCTCTTCCTCTTCCTCTTCCTCTTCCTCTTCCTCTTCCTCTTCCTCTTCCTCTTCCTCTTCCTCTTCCTCTTCCTCTTCCTCTTCCTCTTCCTCTTCCTCTTCCTCTTCCTCTTCCTCTTCTTCTTCTTCTTCTTCTTCTTCTTCTTCTTCTTCTTCTTCTTGGTCTTTTTGAGACAGGGTCTCCCTGTAGCCCCAGCTGCCCTGGAACTCATTATGTAGACCAGGCTGGCCTTGAACTCACAGAGATCCATCTACATGCCTCTGCCTCCCAAGTGCTGGGATTAAAGTCATGCGCCACCACGCCTGGCCTTCCCTTTTTCTTTTTAAGTAGATGCATCAAAAATACAAATTTAACATATATGTAAGGAGGATTCAAATTTTCTTATTCATCATAGTTTATTTAAGAATGTGAAAATGGAAAAAGTTGGGCATGGAAAAAGTACACCTTTGATCCCAGCACTCAGGGGGCAGAGGCAGGTGGATCTCTGTGAGATTGAGGCTAGCCTGATCTACATAGCAAGTTACAGGTCAGCTGAGGCTACAGGAGACCCTGTCTCAAAAAGCCAAAAAAAAAAAAAAAAGAAAAAAGAAAAAAGAAAAGAATGTGGAAATGGGGCTGGGAAGATGGCTCAGTGGTTAAGAGCACTAGTTGCTCTTGCAGAGGACCCAAGTTTGATTCCCAGAACCTACATGGCAAGCTAATACCTATCTTATCTCCAGTTCCAGGGGATCTGATTCTTCTGGCCTTGGTGGGCATTGCATACATATGGTGCACTTACATGCAGAAAAACACTCATGTACATAAAATAAATTTAAAAATAAGGATATAAGAATGTTAAAAAGACAAATTTCCATTTGGGGAATAAAGTACTAAAATGATAGACTACTTCAGTTTAAAAGGAACATTTGCTAGAATTTTATTTTCTAAAGGGTCCCATCAAAATACCCTGGTAAAACTGATTATTCTTCTTAGTTTACATGTGATATAGTCTATGAATACTTTGCATTGTCTATGGAAACTGAAATTTATTAGTTATATTTTAGAACTTTTGTGATTTAAAACTTGTTTTATTGAGATAGGATCTTACTATGTAGCAGGCTGGCTTCAAATTCATGGTAAGTCTCCTGCCTCAGCCATTCAAGTGTGGGGATTGCAAGTGTGAACTACCATGCTTGGCTGTTTTTAAACTTTTGAGGTGTTTCTATCCTCTTTGTTTCTATCTCTTTCTGTGTTAAAGTATTTCAGTGAAAAAAAAGTTTCATATCTATCAGTCTTTGAGTGGTAGCTAACCTGTCAGTTCCAAATTATATGTAGCTGAAGAGGAGAGAGTTTTTCACTGATTTTATTTGGATAGTGTAAAACAAACCCCAATTCATTTAAAAAATAATAAAAATCCAGAACTAGGATTTTTTTAAATGAACTCTCTGAAGTACAAAAATAATAGAACCTACTCTTTTCTGTGAAGTATGTAAAATATTTTCTTTTAAAAATTTTTTCTCTTTTCTCTTTATTTTACATGTATAACTGTTATGCCTGCATGTATGTAAGTGCACCCACGTCATACAGTGCCTACAGAAGACAAAAGAGGGTGTTGGATTCACTGGAACTGGAGTTACTGATGGTTGTTAGCTGCTGTGTGGGTGCTGGGATTCAAATATGGGTCTTCAGCAAGCACAGCCAGTGCTCTTAACCACTAAGCCATCTCTCTAGCCAAAAATATCATTTTCTTATAAATTAAGTTTTTCTGAAATTCCCAAAATGATTTTCTAAGAACATGGACAGTTTTAGCCTTTTTGAGATGGTCTCTGAATAGCCAATGGATAAGTTTCATACTTGCATCTAAAAGAAAGCAGAAATGGACTGGTATTATGCTTCAGTTGAATAATTTCAAAGATGGAGGAAAAGACACACTCCATCTGTAGAATAGCCCTGTGAAGCTCATTAGGCTATGAAAACAGAGTACTTAATTTAAAAAGCAAGCCCAAGACCGAGCACTTGATTCGATGTCTATTGCAACTCAAAAATAATTTTAAGAATATCATAATATATTTTTTGTTTA
>NW_008357993.1:3105144-3121067 GCF_000622305.1 Nannospalax galili | reverse complement strand
TATATATATATTTAAAAAACAAAAAACTTGTTTTCACAATTGAAGTTTTATTTATTTTTAAAGTCGTATTTATTATTTTTATTTTATGTGTGTATGCGTGTATTGCCTGCCTGTATATAAGTGCACCCATGTTGTGCAATGCCCAAGGATAAAAGAAGGCATTGGCTCCCCTGGAACTGGAGTTTACAACCAGTTGTTGCTGCCATATGGGTGCTGGGATTTGAACCTGGGTCTTTTGCAAGAACATCCAGTACTCTTAACTGCTGAGCCATCTCTCCAGTCCTCTTAAGTTTTATTTTTAAAGTAAAGCTCCAAACCAAAATATTTTCCAGTATTTATATGGAACGCTTCCTCCTGGATTGTGTGTGGTCAGGGTAGGTTGTGTCCTAGAGTAATAAAGTAATGCTGCAACACTCATGACTCAACACAGCAACGTTGATGAAAATTCCAATACAAGACCAATTCTGTCTGCTGTGTGAAGATTTAGGTTTTCAGGCCATGCCAAGGTTCTGCTGTGTCATGTGGTGATGGCCCCAGACCCTTTCTTTCCACTGACAGACCATCTGCCAGAATCAGTCCCATGCCCTGTCCCCCTAACCCAACTACAAGAAAAGCTGTGAAATGCTGTTTTCTCTTGTGTCCAGGAAAATAAAATGAAACAGAAGTATACAAAGCATTGTCTGTTCCTCAGTTTTAAGTGAGATCCTTTGGAAGTATTTTCTCTATCAACTAGTAGTCTTGGAAAAGTACATTGGACAAGCACAACCTCTATGGTCGAAACCAACCTTGAGCGATAGTAATCTCATCCCTCTGTTTCCCTCCTGGAGTTTATGAGCATACCAGTATACATACTGCCTTAAAGCTTTAATACCACAATTGGTCTCATCTTGATAGGATACTGTGAATTACACCTTACACTGGAGGTGTAAGAATGCATCATTTCATAGTATTGTAGGAGTGAATGTCACCCATCATAATTTCTGTTTTAGATTTTTGAAAAATATTATACCATCAAAAATGGTTTGCACATCTCTGATAATAGAGATTGTCTTCTAACTCTCACTACATTAGCATTTGATGAATTTGAGAATAACATTAAAAAATGAAATTATACCTAATAAAATTCTCTATAAATGTCACAAAAATAAATGAGGTATTTTCATCACTTAAAAAAATCTCTCTCTTCTGGCATTATTTTTAACCTAAATAAGAACCAAAACTTTCCTCAAATTCTATCATTTTAGGCTAGTCTGAATGCCACTGGAATGAGTTCCTTTTAGAACTTTAAGGTATAATGAGAAAAGTTTGAAATATTTGCTCTTCATTTGCTTTATGAGTGTGAACAAATCTTGAGTACAAAAGACCATCAATGGCTCTATATCCAGTACACCGAGACTTTTCCTTGGCATAAAGGGCATTTGGAAGGAGCCATATAGCTGTCTTCTGGGGTCTGTGGGTTGACCTACTGAGTACAACATAAGGGTTATATATGGCAGCTGGTCTGGCAGGTCTGAACACTGGTACAATATTTATGAATTCCAGCCTCTCTCCTGGACTTTTTATAGTCTCAAGCAAGTGACAAGTGAAATCCTGAGAAGTAACCTACTATTAAAAGTGGTGAAAGTCTTGCTTTAGCCAAAATAACAAATTAAATAAACAAAGCTTTTGGAAAAACCAATGAAAGAGTGTTGTCTCTCATTTTTTTTACAACACTGAAGGCACAGTTTGAACTCTTGACCCTCAATGTTTCAGAAAGTGAGCTGAAAACAAAGATTTTTATCTAATTCTTGCCTTAGTTGCAAAGTCATAACTTTTAACTAGTGACTTTAGAGGTTTTTTTTTTTTTTTGGTCTTTTTGAGACAGGGTCTCCCTGTAGCCCCAACTGTCCTGGAACTCACTATGTAGACCAGGCTGGCCTTGAACTCACAGAGATCCACCTGCCTCTGTCTCCTGAGTGCTGGGATTAAAGGCATGTGCCACCACTCCCGGCTAGAGGCTTTTTTTTTAATGAAAGTAGAAAACATAGTTATCTTTCCCCCTGAAAAACCCTCAAAGTAGCTCACTACTGTAAGCTATTCTACATCTAAAGCCTGAGACAGGAGATACAGGTTTCTGCAATTCTGAGGCATAAACCAAGATTTTCAGAAACCAATTATCAGAAGAGCCAAGAAAGAATCAGTCCTGTCATGAAGCACTGTGTTCTCAGTACCAGATATGAGGCCAAATTGGAGCAAAGGCTACTAGTGACCACTACAGCCATTGGGCTCAAGGTGAACAGTTTGACAAGAGAGACGAGATAAATCTGAAAAGTATCATAGAACTTTTGGCTGGTGGCCAGAGGTCCTGTGATGGTTTGAATGAGAATGTCCACCATAAGCACCAAGTATTTGGACATTTTGTCCCTAGCTGGTAGCTCTGTTTTGGGAGGTCTTAGAAGGTGTGGCCATGCTGGAGGAAGCACGTTCCTGGGGGCAGATTTTGAGCGTTCTTAAACCTTGCCAGATTTCCAGTCATGCGCTGCTTCCTGTGCCTGCTTGAATATGTAACAGCTTAGCTTTCTGCTCCTGTTCCAGCTACCTCACCATGCCTTCCTGCTGTGACAGACTTCTTTAATCACTCTGGAACCTTGAACTGTAAACGCAAATAAACTTTTTTTCCTATAAGTTCTCTTGGTCATGTTTTATCACAGCAACAAAAAAGTAATGAATACAGGTCCCTTTGGAGATTATATGTCTGTGAAAATATAATTGGTCATTAAAACTCTGTCTCTCTATCTCTGTCTCTCTCTTTTCTCTTTTCTCTGTGTGTCTTGGGAACTGGTCTTTCAGTACATGTATGTCAAAATTAAAAGTTTAATAAAAGTGAAAACCATTTACCTTTATTTTAAAATATTTATTTTTGGTCAACAATGTATTTTAAAAAGTTTTGAGCCAAAAATCATCTCAATTATTATAAAAGGAGAAATGATTCAAGACTCGTAACTATAATGTTTTCTTTCTTTCTTTTTAAATTTAAATCAGTTTTCTTTTAAGAATTTCCAAAAATGACAACTATGATGAATATGAAAATTTGAGTCCTTCTTACATATATGTTAAATTTGTATTTTTGATGCATGTACTTAAAAAGAAAAAGGGAAGGCTGGGCGTGGTACCCACTCGGGAGGCAGAGGCAAGCAGATCTCTGTGAGTTCAAGGCCAGCCTGATCTACATAGTGAGTTCCAGGAAAGCTGGGGCTACAGGGAGACCCTGTCTCAAAAGGATTAAAAAAAAAAAAAAAAAGTATTCAGCACAGGACACAGAACTTCAGCAAACATTAACAACAACAACAACAGCAACAACAAAATTCCTTTTTCCAAGTGGGTCAAGCAAGAGAAACATGCATTCAGTGTCCAGTCATATCCAGTTCTCACTGCACTATAATATATGTTGATGGAAAACTAGATTGGTTACATTTCCTTAACTATGGTAAAGAGAGCAGCAATAAATACAGGTGTGCAAATATATCTAGTAGGACATTGAGTTCTTTGGGCAAATGCCTAGGTGTGAGATTGTGTCATATGGTATCTCCATTTTTAATTTTTGGAGGAACATCCAAACTGATTTCAATAATGGCTGGAAATTTGCATTCCTACCAGCAGTAAATAAGGGTTACTCTTTCTCTGTATAAACATTTGATGTCAGATTTCTTGATATTAGACATTCTGACTGGGGCAAGCTGGTATCTCAAAGTAGTTTTAAATTGCATGCCCTTGATGACTGGGGATGTTTAACCTTTCAAAAAAATAATTGTTAGTAATTTGTATTTCTTTTTCTGATAAAAATGTCTATTCAATTCATTTGACCTGTTGTTGATTGGTAATTTTATTTCTTTGGTCTTTAATTTTTGCAATTCTTTGGATATTCTGGATATTAGTCCTTGTCTGATGTACAGTTGGTAGATTTTTCTCCCATTTTGTGTCCTGTCTGTCTGCTCTGCTGATAGTTTCTTCTGCTGTGCAGAAACTCTTTTGTTTTTATATAGTCCCATCTGTTGATAATGGGACTAATTTCTGTGCTATTGATGTTCTATTCATAAAGTTCTTGCCCATCCCAGTGTCTTGAAAGGCATTCCTTTTATTTTCATCTAGGAGTATCAGAGTTTCCAGTTTTAAATTAAGGTCTTTGCTCCACTTTAAAATGATTTTTCTACAAGGTGAAAGTTGAGAATCTAATTTCATTCTTCTGCAGGCAGAAATCCAGTTTACCAATACCATGTGTTGAATAAGCTTTTTCCAATGTATGCTTCTGCCTTTTTAGAAAAAATCAATAATTAGGTGGGCATAGTTTTTTAGTTTGTTGCTGGGTCCTTTATTCTGTTCCATTGGTCAGCCTATCTGTTTTGTTTTTATCACTATAGCTCTGTATATAATTTGAAGTTGAATATTGTGATGTCTCAACTGTGTTCTTACTCTGTAGGCCTGCTTTGGCTTTTTGTGGTCTTCTGTGGTTGCATATGAATTTTTGAATTGTGTTTTTTCTACCTGTAAAATATGACACTGAAATTTTGATAAGTATTTTATTAAATCTATAGATTAATTTTGATAGTATAGCCATTTTCACAATATTGATTTTGTCAATAGAGGAGCATAGAAGGTCTTTCCAATACTTATTCTTTTATTTCTGTTTTCAGTGTCTTGAAATTTTTATTACACAGGTCATTGTCTTCCTTGGTTAGGATATTCCTAGGTACTTATTATTTTTGGCACTATTTTGAATGGGATATTTTTTTTCCTAGTTTCTTTGTCTGAGAGCCTATTGTTGGTATATAAGAAAGCTACTGTTCTTTTTTTTTTATATTGATTTTGTATATTACTGCAACTTTACTGTGTTTATTAGATCTAGGAGTTTTCTAGTAGATTCTATAGGGTCTTTTAAGTATAGAGTCTTGTCATTTGTAAAAAAAGGACAGTTCATTCTCTTCCTCTCCAGGTTTTATCCTCTTTGTGTCCTCTGGTCTACTTGCTGTAGCTGAAAGAGAGTGCCCCTCAGATCCTCTCCCTGCCCTCTGAGAAAAATCTGCCCTCCACCTAACTCTGGAAATACCCTTCATTGTTCAAACCCTTTCCTGGTATCTGTTTATGATTTCTATGGAAATGGTCTGGGGAAGAAGAGATAGAACATTCTGCCCCAGGTAAGCTAGCCAATGGCAGTATACCTGATACATTGGTGTATGGTCTCTATGGGAATAATTTGGGGCAGAAGAGAAAGAACGTTCTGCCCCAGGTAAGACAGCCAATGGCTGTATAGGTAAAGTCTCTGGAAATCAGCCCTAGATTGTTCCAATCCTTTCCTGGTTATTCTGTGTATAGTTTCTATGGATATCCCCTGCTTTGTGGTTTTTGTGGGTTTTCTGCTTAAAAGCCCTGCATTTTCACTGCTCGGGGTCACAGTACAGCTCCCAAGAGTGTCTGTGTCCCCAGCCAGTTGGCCTCAATAAAACACTTCTGTTTACTGAGACTCAGTATCTAAGTGGTCAATTTGGGGGGACTCCTTGGACCCTGAACATTTTGGGGGCTCGTCCGGGACCCTGAAAGACCCTCGGTCCATTTTCCTGTCTTTTTCTGTCCTCCATCTGGCGCCAGGAGATTTCAGTTCTGAGTCCTCTTGCGGTGAGTCTGTTTTGGTTTCTGTTCTGAGTGTCTGGACTTCTGGGGGAGCTCAAAGGAGAGAAATTAGATGCAGTATTGCTTTCTGAGCCAGAGGACAGGGGACACCCCGACCCTCCATCTGGTTGGCTGACTGTCTGTGGCCTCCAGGCATTTGGAATTGACCCTAGTTGCTCCCACAGTGACCAACAAATGCACAGTGATTCCCCAACACGCAGCACTTTTGTTCTGTGTCATCCTGGCCTTAAGTCTTTGTTTCCCATTTGTTTAGTTCTCATTGGTTTTTGTTTTGGATTAATCCTCTTCTTTTCCATCATGGGTCAGACTCCATCATCTGAAGATACTCCCCTTGACTAATTCTTTCTCATTTTAAAGATTTTCAAAAAGCAGCTGCAATCTCTGGAGACACTGTTTATTCGGGGAAATTCCAGACCCTCTCTTCTCTTGAATGGCCGTCCTTTCATCTATGATGGCCCTCTACTAGTTCCTTTGTGATTAACAAGATTTCTTCTCTTCAGGCTGTGATTTTTGGAAGCTCAGGACATCCTGATCAGGTCCCTTATGTTATGGCTTACTTTTACCTTTTGGATAAACCCCCTGAATGGTTGAGACCCTATTTATCTCTATCTAACTCAAAACCCTCCCTCTTGTCTCTGGGTCCTTGATGAACTCTCTCCTCTCTCAGTCTCACCCACCTTTCAACTGAGGACACTCTCTTGGATCCTTCTCCTTATTCACAGTCCCCAAACGCACTTCCTCCTTCCCCAGCTTCAACCGTGCCTCCTCCTTCCCCAGCTTCTCCTCCTTCCCTAGCTTCTCCTTCTTCCCCAGCTTCACCTGCTTCCCCAGCCTCTCTTCCCTCCCCAACCATCCCTCCATTCCTCACCCCTTCACACACACATTCAGGACAGCCCTATAGGCCTGAGACGACTCCTGTTGTCCTTCCCCTCTGTGCTATGGCCCTACCAGATGCCTCTGGTCATAGTTTTCTTGTTTATACTCCCTTCTCAACTAGTAATCTTTATAACTGGAAATTACAAAAAAAAAAAAACCCTTCTCTGAAAAGCCACAAGCCTTGATTGGATTGTTGGAGATGATTTTCCTTACCCATCAACCCACATGGGATGATGTCCAACAGCTCCTCCTCACTCTCTTTACCACTAAGGAATGTACACGGATCCTCTCAGAGGCCCAGAAATGAGTGCTGTCTGAGAATGGCCGCTTCACTGAGGATCCAACAGAGTTTGAGGAGGCCTTTCCTTGACGCCACCCCAGATTGGACCCCAACACCTCTGAAGGCTGAAGGTAGGGAGGCACTCAAACTCTATCACCAGATTCTTATGGGGTGTCTCCAGGCTGCTCCCCAAAAGCCCACAAATTTGTCAAAAGTCAGTCAGGTTTTGCAGGGACAGACAGAAGCTCCAGCACAGTTTCTGGAAAGGCTTATGGAAGCTTATAGAGCCTACACTCCTATTGATCCTGAGGCATCAGAGAATCATTGAGCCATAAATATAGCCTTTGTGACTCAGTCAGCACCTGATATCCACAAAAAGTTACAAAAGCTGGACGGTTTTGAAGTAAGAGTCTTTCTGAATTGCTTGAAATTGCCCAAATGATTTTTAATAACCATGAAACTCAGGAGGAACTATGAAGAATGTCACAAACAGAAATTTGCTCGAGCTCTGGCACTAAGAAAAGGAGAACACCTCCCGAGAAAATATTCTCTGGGAAAGCAGAGCTGGTAGACTGGACCACCTCCCAAAAACAGCCCTCTCAAGAGAGACCAATGTGCCTACTCCAAGGAAATAGGACACTGGATTTGGGATTTCCCTTGATGTCATAAGGGAACTCAAAAGGTACTGGAACTGGATAACTGAGGGGGTCAGGCCTCATCTCCCCTCCCCGAGCCCTGGCTAGCCCTAAAAGTGGGAGGGAGGACTGTTGACATTTTGGTTGATACTGGTGCCACCTTCTCAGAAGAAGCCCCTTGGCCCACTGGCCTCACAGCGATACACCTACATTCAAGGAGTTGCACGTAGCTGCTCTTCCTTGGACTACTCAGAGAACTGTCAATTTGGGTAGAGGGCAGATTCAACATTCCTTCATGGTTATCCCTAACTCTCCCTACCCACTGTTGGGCCAAGATTTGCTAAGTAAACTTGGTGCCTCAATCCATTTTGACAAAAATAAGGTCAATGTAGAGACCATCGGATTTGTTCTCACCCTGAGAGCTGAGGACAAATACAATCTTCATGAAGGGCCCCCTCTGGATCAATTGCCATCCCTAACTGTTAAATTGATGCAAGAGATTCCCAAGGTCTGGGCTGAGGGAAATCTCCCAGGGCTTGCAGCCCACTGACCACCCATGATGGTTACTCTGGAAGCCACTGCTAGCCCTGTTTGGGTACGACAATACCTGATATCCTTTGAAGCATGAACCTCTATGCAGGTTCACTTAAAAAGAATATGGGAATCTGGCATCTTAGTCCCCATCAATGTCCTTGGAACACTCCCCTACTTTCCATGAAGAAGCCAGGGACTAATGACTACAGAACCGTGCAAGATCTGAGAGAGGTAAATAAGAAAGTCATGGACATACACCCCACCGTGCCAAATCCTTACACCCTCCTGAGCTCCCTGGCCCCTGACAGGGCAATCAATACTGTCCTGGATTTAAAAGATCCCTTTTTCAGTATCCCCTTGGACAAAGTGAGTCAACTTATCTTTGCCTTTGAATGGCAAGATCTTGAAGAAATGTTTAGTGGGCAACTGAAATGGACAAGGCTTCCAAAAGGGTTTAAAAACTCTCCCATCATCTGTGATGAGGCCCTATGTGAAGACCTCTGAGGGTTCAGAACTGCCCACCCCCAAGTTTCCCTTCTACAATATGTAGATGATTTGCTCCTCACCACCCCAGATCACCCCTCTTGCTTAGAGGCTACAATAGACTTGTTAAAGGAACTTCAACGCCTGGGACACAAGGTATCAGCTAAAAAGGCACAGATCTGCCAGGAGAAGGTACAATATCTGGGGTTTCAATTGGAAGGGGGTATGCGCAGGCTCTCCTCTGCAAGGAAAAAGACCATCCTGGACATCCCTGTTCCTCAAAGTCAGAGGCAAGTCAGAGAATTTCTGGGGTCAGCTGGGTATTGTTGCCTATGGATACCTGGTTTTGCAGAGCTGGCCAAGCCTCTATATGAGGTAACAAGGGGAGGAAACCTCAGCATTTTCCTGGGGAGAAGAACAGCAACAGGCCTTTGACAACCTAAAACAGGCCCTCACTTCTGCACAAGCCCTAGCCTTGCCTGATGTCTTGAGGCCCTTCTACCTTTATGTAGATGAATGGTTTGGTGTAGCAAAGGGTGTACTTGCTCAAACTTTGGGCCCGTGGAAGAGACCAGTAGCCTACCTCTCAAAAAAATTAGACTCAGTAGTGGCTGGATGACCAGTCTGTTTAAAGACCATAGTGGCCACTGCAGCCCTGGTTAAAGATGCTGACAAGCTTACCTTGGGACAACAACGGATTGTGACTACCTCCCACACTATTGAAGGGGTATTGAGGGTCCCACCTGGTTGCTGGCTCACAAATGCAAGACTAACTCATTACCAGTCTCTCCTGATAGATGTGCCCTGCCTGACATATGCAGTGACCAGTGGCTTAAACTCTGAATCCCTGCTCCCTGAGACTGAGTCTGAGATGGCTGTGCATTACGATTGTTCTGAATTGCTGCAGCATGTTCAGGGAAGCCAACCTGATCTCACTGACATACCATGTAAGAACCATGACTTGGTGATGTACACAGATGGGAGTAGTTACATCAGAGATGGAATCAGGTATGCAGGGGTGGCAGCAGTCACCTAGGAGGATGATTTATGCACAGAAGCCCTGCCCAAAGGAACCTCTGCTCAAAAGGCTGAACTAATAGCCTTAATTCAGGGCCTAAGACTGGGAGAGGGTAAGATTGTCAACATTTACACTGACAGTAGATATGCTTTAGCCACTGTTTACATACATGGAGCCACCTATCGAGAAAGAGGCCTTCTTACATCAGAAGGAAAGACTATTAAAAACAAACAGGAGATCATTGATTTATTGAGTCATATGGACACCAAAAAGGGTGGCAGTCATTCATTGCCCTGGACACCAAAAGAACAATGCACCTGAGGCCTGAGGAAACCAAAAGGTGGATCAAGCTGCCAAAGAAATAGCAGAACACCCATCTGAACCTGCTCTCCTAGCCCTGCCAGATCCCACGTTACCTGAAAAGCCTTCATATACAAAAGAGGATGACAAATATTTCCAGACAATTCCAAATGGATATGTCTCCTTGGGATGGAGACACACTGCAGATGGCAAGGTCATCCTCCCCCGCCACCTGGGAGAAATGCTAGTTCACCAACTCCACATGGGAAAAGAAAAGATCAGGTTATTACTAACCAGATGCTTCCAGTTTCCTTCCTTAACAGCTACAACACAGGACATTACCTCCAGATGTATGGCATGCCAGATGACTAATGTCTCAAGAAAACGTGAAAGAGGAACTGCACCTGGAGTCCACTGGGAGGTGGACTTCACTGAGATAAAGCCAGGACGTTTTGGATATAAATATTTACTGGGTTTTGTAGACACTTTTTCAGGATGGGTAGAAGCTTTTTCCGACCAAGAAGGAAACGGCAACCACAGTTGCCAAGAAGTTGCTAGATGAACTCATTCCCAGGTTTGGTGTGCCCCTGGTGTTAGGATCTGACAACAGACCAGCGTTCATCTCTCAGGTAATTCAGGCCTTACCAAAGGCCCTGGGGACAGATTGGAAACTACAGTGTACGTACCATGCCCAGAGTTCAGGACAGGTAGAGAGGATGAATCGGATCCTTAAGGAGACTTTGATTAAATTAACCTTGGTACAGACTGGGTGACTCTCCTCTCTTTTGCCCTCCTCAGGGCTAGAAACTCCCCCTATATTCAGGGAATAACTCCTTTTGAGATTCTTTTCGGAGGACCCCCTCCCCTAGTCCCAAGATTAAAGTCAGAACTTTTGGCTGAAATATCTAATCATGAAATCCTCTATTCTATTAGGGAATTATAGGAGGTGCAGGAGCATCTCTACCCCCTGATCTGGCATGTGCACAAATTTCCCCCAGCTACTCCACATCCTTACCGACATGGAGGCATTGTCTGGATAAGAAGCCATCAGAAGGAGACACTGGCCTCCTTGGTGGAAAGGGCCATTCACTGTGATTCTAACGACTCCTACGGCAATGAAAGTAGATGGATTGTGCACCTGGATTCATCATTTGCACATCAAGCCTGCCCAAGCTGACCAAGAAAGATGGAGAGTCCAGTCCCATCTGAAAGACCCCTTAAAACTTCGACTGGTAAAAGAAAACTCACCTATCACTTCCCCACTGTGATTATGATTCTACTGTTATTAGCCCTTGAAACTCACCCCCAGGGAATTTACCAACCCCAGACTTATGTTTGGAGATTATCAGATACTCAAACAGGAAAAACTATTATGGAAGTTACACCTCCTAGCCTTCAAGTTGCTCCCCAATTTAAAACTGACATGTGTTCCTTGTGGCTGACACTAGGCTCCATAAAACAATTGGAGGCCCACAGTGTCTATGGGGGATCATTCAGGGGCTCAGTAGCAATAACAATGTCAGGAGCATCTGGACAAACATCCCTCCTTGCTACTGGATGCAGAGCCGGCACCATACATGCAGAGAAGACCTTGAAAGTGGCCTTCTATCCATGCCCAGCAAACACTGGGACTAGTTGTGATGATGAGGGCAGTTACTTTTGTGCATACTGGGGATGTGAAACATGGGCCCCGACATGGTATGAGCAACAAGATCTATACACAAATATTCAATTAGAAAAAAATAGGTCTTGTACTGTCCCAAAGACTTGTAACCCTCTTATTATAACCCTAAAATAATGGGATGTCTTTACTATGAATCAGAAATGGGACATGGGGTGCACATGGGGACTGAGGGCCTATGTATCTGGCAGAGACCCTGGAACCCTATTTACAATTCAAAAATTCCCCAAACCCACACCACCTCATCCTATAGGACCTTTGGCAGAACTTAAACCTAATTTATCCCCCCCTCCTCGAGAAACCCCCACTAAACTGATTCCCAGCCTGACCACTCTCCTAACTGGAAGGCCAATGCCTCTGAGGGACAAAGATTTATCTCCCCTTCTAGAAGGAGAGACCCTCATAAATACTGTGAAGCCTACCTTCCAATACTTAAATAATATGAGCCCCGAGATGACCAAAGACTGCTGGCTCTGCCTGGATCCTTGACCACCCTACTACATAGATTTTGCTCTCACTGCAAAAAGACAAGAATTAAAAATAGTGCCCCTGAATGACACTGCTTCATGTCCCTGGGAAACTACTTTCACCCTAGGGGATCTGAAGGGGTAGGGGCTATGCTTTATGTCAAAAGAATATCCTTTAACTACTTCCCCCAACTCAAGATTTGTAATCAATCCTATACCGTACCAGGAAACACCTGGTCTATAGGAGACACCCAGTTGCTTGCTGCCCCCCCCTCCACTTGGTTTGCTTGCTCCTCTGGCCTAACCCCTTATTTACACCCCCAATATTTCATAGGAAGACAGGAATTTTGTGTACTAGTACATGTTAAGCCCTAGGTTTATTACTATGAGGGGAATGCTGGAAGACATCATATGGATCTCTTTCAGCCTCGAAGACTTATGGCAGCCTCCATTTTGGTTCCTCTCCTCATGGGGACAGGGATAGCTGGGTCTGCTGCCATCGGAACAGCAGGCTGGGTCACAAGTGACTGAAACTTAAAAGTTTTAAGTGAACAAGTTGATAAAGATATCAGGAGATTACATGCCACTGCTTCTTATTTAGAACAACAAATGGACTCCTTAGCTAAGGTAGTCCTACAAAATAGAAGGGGCTTAGACCTACTTTTTCTTAAGGAGGGTGGACTCTGTATGGCTCTAGGAGAAACACGTTGTTTTTATGCCAACCATTCAGGTGTGATTAAGGACACCCTGGCACAGGTAAAACAGAGTCTCTTAAAGCAAGAAGAACTTAGAAAAGTTTCCCAGAACTGGTTTGAGTCTCTATTCTCCTGGTCGCCTTGGCTTACCACCCTTATCACTGTAATAGCTGGTCCTCTCTTAATCTTTATAGCATTGTTAAACTTTGGACCCTGTATCCTAAATGCTCTAGTTAAGTTTGTTAAACAAAGGGTCTCTTCTGTACAACTGATGGTTATGAGGGTCCATTATAATCCCCTAGACACTACATATGAGTCAATGGGAGCCCATTACAACCCCCTAGACAACCCATATGAATTGATGGTTTGATTCAAGAATTTCCAAAAACTAAAGGGGGGAATGAAAGAGAGTGCCCCTCAGACCCTCTCCCTGCCCTCTGAGAAAAAGCTGCCCTCCACCTAACTCTGGAAATACCCTTCATTGTTCAAACCCTTTCCTGGTATCTGTTTATGATATCTGTGGAAATGGTCTGGGGAAGAAGAGATAGAACATTCTGCCCCAGAAAAGCTAGCCAATGACAGTATACTTGATAGATCTGTGTATGGTCTCTATAGGAATAATCTGGGGTAGAAGAGAAAGAACATTCTGCCCCAGGTAAGACAGCCAATGGCTGTATAGGTAAAGTCTCTGGAAATCAGCCCTAGATTGTTCCAATCCTTTCCTGGTTATTCTGTGTATAGTTTCTATGGATATCCCCTGCTTTGTGGTTTTTGTGGGTTTTCTGCTTAAAAGCCCTGCATTTTCACTGTTTGGGGTCACAGTACAGCTCCCAAGAGTGTCTGTGTCCCCAGCTGGTTGGCCTCAATAAAGCACTTCTGTTTACTGAGACTCAGTATCCGAGTGGTCAATTTGGGGAACTCCTTGGACCCTGAACATAGCAAAGTGTTGTGTGGTTCTACACATGCTAGAGGCCTAGTGGCAGGGTGCTGTCTAGATCCACTGGCACTAGAGGCCTGGTTCCACAGAAGAAGGCCTGTTCACATTGAGTTTACCACCTGTTGTTGGCCAAGATGAAGGCAAAGAATGGTTTCTGGAAAACTAGAAATGCTGAGTAGGAAAGAATCATGTAAAAAGCAAGTCTAGCACACAGTACTGTGACAGGTATAAATCCAGAGAGACAGAAAAATCCAGGAGATTACAGATATGGTGGTGACAAACAGCAGTCCAGTTCCCATTGTTATCAAGTCTTCCAATGAAACAGATATCAAGCAAAGTAGAGTGAGACCTAAAAGTATTGGTATAAATGGCAAGGACCAATATGGAGTTTAAGGAAAGAGTAAAGTGACACAGTGAAGCATAATTTGGGTCTTGAACCTGGTGACTCCAGGCTAGATATTTAGAACTCCCAGGAATACTGGGATTAATAATGAATAATACTCCCTGTAGCAGTCATGAGTTATTTTCATAACAAAGTAGGGGCATTCAGAAACATAAAAAACAAATATTTTGCCAGTAGTTGTCTAATTGCATTAATAAAGTAACTATGCACAGTGGACTATCATGAAGCCACAAACAGAATGATCTCTCTCTTTCTCCAATAATCCCTAAGTTATGCTAAGAAACAACAAGAAAGATACAGAACGGAGGTGTAATAGTACTATTGTTTTGCAAATAAGGAGGGAAAAGAATGGGTGGATTTACAGATTTGTGTGAGTATAAGGTATCTTTGGAAAAAATAAAAGTAACACGGATTTGCCTGTAATGAATGCAACTGGTGAATGAGAAGTGGGAATTAGGAGAAGAATTTTCACTGTGTACACTTACATTTTTAACCGTAGAAACTTATGACATCATAACCTATTAAAGGAGGCAAAAAGTAAACACAGTGAAGGAAAGACTGTGGTTCTTGGTAAAGGGTGGCTGTTGCCAGGGTCACATGCCGTGGTTGGTCCTCAGGTGTGGTCATTTACAGTGACAACTGCTGGTGATTCTCAACAGCACAGTCAGGACAGTGGTTTCCAAAATGCTGGCTTGAAAGTAGGCTGCGAAAACCATTTAAAGGGGTCCACCCGGCATTCAAGCAAAACAATAAAACAGAATAAAAGTGTCATATATATAACAAGTAACAAAAGTAAATCAGCAAGGGCTGGGTGTGGTAGCATATGCCTTTATAGGCTGGAGGCAGAGACAGGCAGATCTCTGTGAGATAGAGGCCAGCCTTGTCTACACAGTGAGTTCTAGGCCAACTGGGGCTGCTGGGAGACCTTATTTCAAAATTACAATAAATAGGGTCTGGTGAGATGGCTCAGAGGTTAAGAACACTGGTTGTTCTTGCAAAGACCTGGGTTCTAATCCCAGCACACACATGGTCGCTAACAACTGTCCACACTCCAGTCCCAGGGGACCTGACAGCCTCTTCTGACTTCTGTGGGCATTGTACAATGTGGGGTATTGTACAACACAGGGCATTGTAAAACACGGGGCATTCTGTGGGCATTGTACAACACATGTACCTACAAGCAGGCAATACATGCATACACATAAAATAAAAATAATAAAAAATACAATAATAAATGAATAAATAAATAAGGGGAAAAATACCCTTGGAAAATTTTGATTTTTAAAAATGTATTAAGTGGGTCACTTCCCTCTGCTTCCCTGGACCCGCATGACCCGCAGGCCTCTCTCCAGGGTAAGTCGATTCCCACCCCTCCAAGTACTTTGACTCCCCTAGCCTCATTCACCTCCCATCTCCCCCTACCTGTCTCTCCTCCTAGGCTAGGATCTGTGCCATTCCTTGTCTTGGTGCCCCAGGAACCGGGGGAACCACCACTACTTCCTGATCCTTTGCATCCAGACTAACCCAGTTCCTTCTGGGTCCCTAGGAGCTCTCTGGGCCTGGTCCCACCCTCACCTACCACTGCTTCCCTGGACTGCACAACCAGCCAGCCTCTTTCCTAGATGCAGGGGTTAACCATTCCCATTCCTGGTCCTTTGCATCCAGACCAACCTAGTTCCTCAGTGCAGTCCCCAGGAGCCCTTGGGGCCACTTCCCATCCCCATCTCCCTTTGCATCTGTTGGTGGCATGGCCACCAGCTGCCCTAGATGAGCACCTTTCCAGGGCCCTGCTCCAAGGCCAGTCAAACCCCCAAATTCCTGAGGCCAAAATCTTTCCTGGAGAGATCCAGACCTTAGGAGAAAGTCTGAGAGCATCTGATCCTCATCTGACTTGGGCCTCTGTGGGAACTCCTGAAGACAAAAGCAATCTGGCCACTCCAATATAAAATC
>NW_008357993.1:3103983-3105038 GCF_000622305.1 Nannospalax galili | reverse complement strand
GGCCTGAGTCTCACACAAGAATCAGAAAGTAGAAAAGAAATTCACATGTCAAAATCACAGAGAAAAAATAATAACATGAAAAACCAATATAACATATCTCCAACAAACACCAATAGTCCTCTAGAGGAGTACAATGAAATGCAGGACATGGAACTCAAAAGAACAATTATAAACATGATAAAAGAATTCAGTGAATTTGAAGAACACACAAACAAAAAAAAAATCAAAGAACTGAAGGAAGATAGGGATAAACTTCTGAATGAAATCAGAAAAAAGTTAGAAATATTGAAGACTACTCAGGCTGAAATGAAGAGGGAAATGAAACACTCAGTAAGCCAATTAGAAACGACACGAGAAAGCCTCACCAATAGGTTGAATGAAATGAAAAACAGAGTTTCAAGACTGGAAGATAAAGTGGATGAACTAGACCACTCAAGCAAAGATTATGAAAAAATTTAAAAAGCACAAGAAAGAAATATGTAAGAAATGTGGGATGCCAAGAAAAGACCAAATCATAGGCCTAGAGGAAGGAGAAGAATCACAGGTTAACAGGATTGTCCCACCATCCCCTCCCTCTCCTTCCCTGGGCTGCACAACCCACCAGCCTCTTTCCTGGACACTGGAGCTGAATTTTTGGCTTCCTGATCCTTTGCATCCAGACCAACCTAGTTCCTCAGTGCAGTCCCCAGGAGCCCTTGGGGCCACTTCCCATCCCCATCTCCCTTTGCATCTGTTGGTGGCATGGCCAAAAGAAACTCTCCAGGGCACATCATAGTAAAAACACTAAACTTACAAAACAGACAATTCTGAAAGGTCCAAAAGAGAAACAAGTCACATATAAATCCATTAGGATTAGAGCTGACTTTTCAGTGGAAAGTATGAAAGCCAGAAGAGCCTGGACCAAAGCATTCCCAGTTTTAAATGACCACAGATGCCTACCCAGATTACTGTACCCAGCCAAAATGTCTATTATAGTCGGAGGGGAAAGAAAAATCTTCCATGACATAAATAGGCTGAAGGAATTCATGTCCACAAAACCAGCCCTTCAGAGAGCT
>NW_008357993.1:3101787-3103909 GCF_000622305.1 Nannospalax galili | reverse complement strand
CAATGAAGGTATAACTGTGGAAAAGTACAGCTATGTCAAGAATGTAAACAGAAATAAAAATGACAGGATTCAATACTCATCTTTCATTAATAACTTTGAATATTAACAGACTGAACTCCCCAGCCAAATGACACAGACTAGGTGAATTGATTATGAAAAAAAAGCCAACTTTTTGTTGTCTGCAAGAAACTCATCTCACTTTCAAGGACAGGCACTATCTTAAGGTGAAAGGATGGAAAAAATATACCAAGCAAATGATACTAAGAAAAAAGCAGGCATAGCAATTTTAATACCTGATGAAAAAGACTTTAAACTAAAACTAATCAGAAAAGATAAAGAGGGCCACTTCATTCTGATCAAAGGAACAATAAATCAATAAGATATTATAATCATGAACATATATTCACAAAACTCTGGTGCACCCAACTTCATAAAAACAATACTACGGGACTTTAAGACCCAGATTAATCCCAACTCATTAGTAGTAGGGGACTGACTTCAGTACCCACTGTCTCAGACAGATACGTCAGCTGGATAAATAAACAGAGAGACATCTGAATTAAATTGCATCTTACATAAAATGGACCTAATAGACTTATACAGAATATCCCACCCAGCCACCAAGAATACACTGTCTATTCAGAAGTCCATGCAAGTTTCTCTAAAAATGACCACACACTCATGCAAAAAACAAACCTCAAAAAATACAGAGAGATTGAAATAATTCCATGCATTCTATCAGACCACACTGCAATAAAACTTACAGTTAACACTGGAAGAAGCCCTAATCACCACATGAACATATGGAGATTAAACAACACACTCCTAAATGGTGAATGGGTCAAAAGAGAAATTTAGAAAGAAATAAAGGTATTCCTGGAACTAAATGAAAAGGATAATACGACATGACAAAATCTCTGGGACACATTGAAAGCTGTCCTTAGAGGAAAGTTCATAGCTCTAAGTGCCTACATCAAAAAATCAGAAAAAACACAAATAAATGAATTAACACTGCAACTCAAGACACTTGAAGAGCAACAACAAATGAAACCCAAACCCAGCAGACACAAAGAAATTTAAAAAATCAGGGCAGAAATTAATGAAATCAAAGCAAAGAAAACAATACAAAGAATCAACAATCCTAGAGCTCATTCTTTGAAAAGATAAACAAGATTGACAGACCGCTAGCCCAGGTAACCAAAAAAAAGAAAGAGCACCTCCAAATCAACAGAATCAGAGATGAATGGGGAAACATCACAACAGTCACCAGAAAGATACAGAACATTATAAGAGAATACTTTAAAAACCTATATGCTACTAAATTTGAGAACCTAAAAGAAATGGATAGCTATCTAAAGGCATGGGAACCACCAAAATTAAACCAAGAAGAGATTAGCAGCTTAAACAGACTCATAACACAAAAAAAATTGAAACGGTAATACAAAACCTCCCGACTAAAAAAAAAATCCCAGGATCAGATGGATTTACAGCAGAATTCTATCAGACATTTAAAGAAGATCTGCATCCAATACTACTTAACTTATTCAATGAGATAAAATGGAGGAAGAACTTCCAAATTCCTTCTATGAACTGAGCATCACTCTAATACCAAAGCCAGGTAAAGATACAACCAAAAAAGAAAACTATAGACCTGTTTCCTTAATGAACATAGATGCAAATATCCTCAACAAGACACTTGCAAACCGCATACAGACACACATTAAAAAGATCATCCACCATGATTAAGTCGGCTTAGTCCCAGAAATGCAAGGATGGTTCAATATATGTAAGTCAATAAACTTCATAAATTGTATAAATGGGCTCAAAGATAAGAACCAAGTGGTCATCTGCAATAGATGCAGAGAAGGCCCTTGACAAAATTCAGCATGCATTTATGTTCAAAGTCCTAAAGGGAATTGGACTGGAGGGAACATACCTCAACATAATTAAAGCCATATATAAACCCACAGCCAAACACCATTCTAAATGGAGAAAAACTAGAAGCATTCCCATTGAAATCAGGAACCAGAAAAGGTTGTCGACTATCTCCACTTCTCTTTAACATAGTACATGAAACTCTGGCAAGAGCAATAAGAGCAGGACGTTAATGGAATAATAATTA
>NW_008357993.1:3101469-3101690 GCF_000622305.1 Nannospalax galili | reverse complement strand
AGACCTTTACAATAAAAATTTTAAATCTTTAAAGAAAGACATTGAGGAATGTACCAGAAGATGGATGGACCTCTCATGCTCATGGATTGGAAGAATTAATATTTTGAAAATGACCATGCAATGCCAATAAAAATCTCCGTGACATTTTTCACAGAATTGGTAAAAACCGTCCTAAGAATCATATGGAAACTCAAAAACCTCAGATAGCCAAAGCAACCCTG
>NW_008357993.1:3100508-3101455 GCF_000622305.1 Nannospalax galili | reverse complement strand
AGCAATGCCGGGGGGATTACTATACCAGATTTTAAGTTGTATTAAAGAGCTATAGTCATAAAAACAAAATGGTATTGGCACAAAAATAGATCCGTAGATCAATGGAACAAAATTGAAGACCTAAATATGAGTAAATGCAATTTCAGCCACCTGGTATTTGACAAAGGGGCCAGGAATATTCACTGGAGGAAAGACAGTATGCTCAGCAAATGGTGCTGGCAAAACTGGATCTCCACCTCTAGAAGAATGAAACTAAACACCTATCTTTCACCTTGCACAACAGTCAATTCTAAATGGATCAAAGTCCTTGATGTAAAGCCTGAAACTCTGAAACTGTTAGAAGAAAACATTGGCTAAAACCTACAAGATATAGATGTAGGTAAGGATTTTCTAAACCTGACATCAATTGTTCAGGAAAAAAGGGCAGATATTAACAAATGGGACCTCATTAAACTAAAAAGCTACTGTACATCAAAGGAGGAAACCAGGGAAGTGCAGAGAAACCCCACAGAATGGGAGAAAATTTTCACCAGCGACACATTTGACAGAGGTTTAATATCCAGAATATATAATGAATTCAAAAAACCAAGACAAGAAATAACCCAATTAAAAGATGGGCTAAGTAGCTGAAGAGAGAGTTCTCAAAAGAAGAAGTAAAGATGTCTGTGAAGCATCTTAACTAAGTAAAGATGGCTATGAAACATCTTAAAAGATGTTCAACCTCACTAATAATGAAGGAAATGCAAATTAAACCACTTCCTCTTTTCACAATAGCTAAGAGATGGAAGCAACTTAGGTGTCCCTCAATTGGCAAGTGGTTAATGAAAATGTGGTTCATTTATACGATGGAGATTTTCTCAGTAGTAAAGAAAGATGAAATCATGAAATTTGCAGGTAAATGGATGGAACTAGAAACTGTTATACTAAGTGAAGTAACACAGACTCAG
>NW_008357993.1:3093333-3100247 GCF_000622305.1 Nannospalax galili | reverse complement strand
TACAAGGAACCTAGGGGATAAAGGGAAAGAAGGAGCTCAGGAGAAGTAGGACTGTAGGAGAAGGGTATTAATTGAAAAGGGGGAAATGGGGACACCTTAAGTGGGAAAACCATGATGGTGGGGTGAGACAATGCGAGAGATAAACAATGCCTAGCTAGTTTTGAAAACCAGAGGGAACCATATTACTCCTACAACTTACTGACAAATTATACATAGCATATCAAGAAATATATGTCTAAGTAAGGTTTATCTGAGAACAATTGGTCTTTGCCCAAGATTTATCTACATGACACACAGTAATTAATAGTACCAGACTTTTAATTGGATGTTTAACAGACAAATTTTGAGGCCTATACTAATTTGGTCAGAGGGACATAAAGGACACTTTTTGCTCCTTGCCCTCCTAGTTCGATTAGTTCCAGGGGACTATGAGCATCTCCCAAGATGCCTCTCAAAATGTCCTGTAATTGTGGTGGGTCACTTGTCCTCTTGATCAAGAAGGCCGAGGAGACCCTACCAGATGGACTTGAAACAGTGTCCAGTCTATAAAAGGAGGGTTAACACAGAGGAATCATTTCCTCCATGCTTCCAAGTGAAGCCAACTATGGTCAAGAAGGATGTTTGACTTATCTTCACAGAGGTGGAGCTGATAAAAAAGGAGCCAAGGGCTCCTCCCAAGCCCATGTGACCCCTGAGGAACAGATCCTCAAACAACCTTAAGAGTAAAAATAAATCGGTTTATCTGGACCAACTGCATGGCCTTAAACACCCAAAAGGAAAATATAACCAAAGATTAAAGGGGCCAATATAATTCCAATATAATTTCTTAAGAGTCCATATGCATAGCTAAAGGCTACATAACAAGCAACAATGCCAGATAGAAGATACCTTCTTTTGATTTGTTGGCCAGGGTGGCCAAAGGGACTCCCAGGAAGTAACCCAGAATAGAACTGTGAAAAGGAACAGCAGACCCCAATCCTATCTAAAGGAATATTGACAACTGATTGCTGCTAGATGAGGAACAGCTGACCTTCCTAAAACAAAGATCTCTAGATAGGCTGAGTAGATTCACCAGATGGACAAGTAGTGGAGAATGGCTGGGGTGCTGACAACACAGCAGACAGTATCAGGGATATCAGAGTACAATGGTTCTAGTGGGGTAGGGAGGCTATGGGGGGGTGCCATCTGGGGGGGGTAGGGAGGATCTGGGAAGTGGGTGTATAGTTGAATAAGATGGTTTGAGATGTTCTGTGTGATACACACACACACACACACATCAACAAATGAAAAAATGAATTATATTTGAGGAGGAAGCATGGAAATTTACATCATGTTAATTACTAGAGGTGATATACATTACCATTGAAATCTACCCACTGTCTTTATAGACATACACAGGTGTCAAGGATCCAAGTGCCACTGATTAATAATAATCAGATACATACAGATTAGAGATGCACACATCAACATCTCAGTGTTAGTAGCAATAACAATGAGTGTTTCTGCAAGGAGCAATATATTCTAAAGTGAAATGGAGTTCTTTAAAGGATAAAAACTCATTCAATTTTATGTCTTACAGGGTTTATACTGAGTTCAATATTGTATGACTGTATTAATTCAACTGTGAACCTAAAAATTTACAGCCACCTTTGAAAGAGATGTATCCTTGCTCTGGAATGTGTTATTGAATATGTTAAAGCTGTAATGAAATGCTTCTTCTAATCATGTGGTTATTAAATTAGAAAAATCTTTAAATGTATTAAGTGAGCCAGATATGATGACACATGCCTTTAATCCCAGCACTCAGTAAGCAGAAGGCAGATAGATCTCTGTGAGATTGAGGGCCAACATGGTCTACATACCAAATTCCAGTCTAGGCTAGCTGGGACTACCGGGAGAGTCTGTTTCAGATAACAACAGTAAAAATGTATTGTGTTCTTACATGACAGATCTTTTTTATTATGCTTAAAAATATTAGAGTGGGCCTGGTGGCGTAGATCTTTAATTCCAGCACTTGGGAGGCAAAGGCAGGCAGAGCTCTGTGTGTTCAAGGCCAGCCTGGTCTACAAAGTGAGTTCCAGGGCAGCTGAGGCTACAGGGAGACCCTGTCTCATAAAAAATAAATAAATAAAATAAAAATTAAAAAACATCAGAGTGGCTAAGAAGATGGCTCACTTAATAAAGTGCTTGCCATACAAGCCTGAGGGCATGCGTTTGAATCCCCACAACTTAGATAAAAATTCAGGCAAGGCAACATATGCCTATAAGCCAAGCATTGGGTGGTAGGAACAGGAAGATTTCTGGGGCTTGTTGACCATTTGGTCAAGCTCCAGGTTGAATGAGAGACCCTGTCTCAAAAAATAAGATGGAGAACAACTAAGGAAGATACCTGACATACACATGAATGTGCACACATGAATGTGCATATGCACAAACACATACACACATATACATATATAATATGTATTAATATGTATATATTAGAAAGTCTAAATGCTCAGTGGTGATCATTCTTAGTCAATCTAGTCTCTTTGAGCACATAACTCAAGAAGTTCCTGTGTAACATGGGTGGTTTTGAGACTAAGGGTAGGCCTTTTTACTTTCAAAAGCTGGTGCCTCTGTTTCTGTCTTCATTACTACCATCCACATGGTCTCTATTGTGCAGGCTCTGGGCTGTGTGTGTGCACACATGAAATGTACCTATTATCACTGAGTACCCCCAACCTGTGCAGTACTATAAAGTAAACAGAAATGAGTGGAGTCTACATTAGGTGGCTGAGACTGGGAGCCAGCCTGGAGTCCTTCATGCTCCCTGAGGTTTAGAGACTCCATGGCCTGTTCTCATCGAATCAGTGCCTTGGATCATATGTAGCTCTGCTTATTCTAGTCTGGCATCTTTCAAGATCCTGTCTAGGGCTGCATCCTCCATGAAACGTGTAACTCTCTCAACATAATGTGATTTCTCTGTAATCATCATGCTGGCTTGATTGCCATAGAATAAAACTCAGTTGAAGCTGGGCTTGAACTAAGAGAATTGGAGCCTAAATTGGAAGTTCACAGATTAGTCAGTTTCACAAGCTAAAAGTTATCAGAATTCTCCCTTCACCCTCCTACTTTCCTCTTTGTTGACTTAATTCTTGAATATATTCTTTCTTTGTGGAGGCAAAATATCAGCCAGGTGCTCACTGATTATATCCTGAAAGTTTTAATTCCAACAAGAAGAGAAAACTCGCTTTTCTCAATGACCCTACAAAATGTTCCAAGAATGTAGCTGATTGGCCTAACGTGGGTCATGTGCCCAATATTTAACCGGTCATCACAGACACAAATTTAGAATCCCTCACATGCTCTCATCTGAAACAAATCTATTCTTAAACTGCTACATGGTATGCAGAAAGGGTGCATACTCTCCCATGTGAGCACACATGAAGATGCTGCCACCGATGAGGAATGAACACCGAGAGTCAAAGCCAGCAAATGTGCTTGTCATTTTTTTCTTTATTATTTTTATTTTATGTGTATGCATGTATTGCCTGCATGTAGGTAAGCGCACCCGTGTCATGCAATGCCTGCAGAGCACAGAAGAGGCTGTCGGATTCCCTGGAACTGGAGTTACAGACAGTTGTTAGCTGCCATGTGGGTGCTGGGATTCGAACTTGGGTCTTCTGCAAGAACAGTCAGTGTTCTTAACCGTTGAGGCATCTCTCCAGCCTGGTCATGTTGTAACCTGTACATCGCAAATGACAACTTCCTAAGTATGTCTTTTAATGCTAATTCCTATGTGAGAATGAGTCATTTATGATAAATTCATCAGACACACCAGTGGGCTTAGTATTTCATTTCTTAAGTTACTTTGTTCAGTTGTTTTCAGGCTTTGTCATGATGATGTGTTTCCCCTGGGAATTTTATTTAGATTTCCCACTAACCAGTTCTACAGAGAGCTGAGTTTATAAAAGCCATAGTAATTATAGAAACATTGAATATATTGTTTTTCCTTCTAGATCTTGGCAAGTATTTTAATCACAATAGGAAGTTAAAATTTATGGAAAAAAAAGAACAAAGTACACTTTGAGGACTTCATCTCTGACTTCTGCTTTTGTGTGTGTTCTTTCTCAGGAAACAGAGTATGAATTTAAAGAGAAACATCTTAGCACATCTGGTGTGATTTTCTAGTTATCCAGTTTAAGCCAAAAAAAAAAAAATGTAGTGTCATCTGTTTTGCTTTTATACATTTTGAAACATGAGTCTCTGAAACTATTTCCTAACATATGTCAATTTAACATCTGCTGGCTCTTGCTGATAGCCAGGAACAGCCGTGCTGGCAGCTTCTGCCATGGTGCCAAGGTATTTCCTCTTAGAACTGTGTTCACTTTGTGGTTGTCAGTAATATTTTTACTCTAGAGAACTCTGGTTCCCTAACTTGAAGAAAACACATAAATGGAATTACAGAGCAGGAGGGATAAGCAGAATAATGTATTTACAACAGAGAAATAAATAAAAAGAAATATCAGATTAAAAAGTCAACATTCTGGGTCCCAGACTAACCTGCTTCTAGAAAAGCATGTGCCACTATCCCTCCTCTTTACTGTCCCCTGGTTATTCAATGTCAAGAGTATTTGGAAGGAGCATTAAAGTGTATTAACTGAGTGTAAATGTACTCCACCATGCCCAAAGAGTTTTCTACACTTCTCCTTAATCCGTTGATGGAATTTAAAGTGTAGTAGTGAGCTTCAATTCCTGTTTGGGGATTCATAACAGAAAGATATTTTGACATTCAGTTTTGAAAGGGGATACCTAAGTGTTCCTGAGTAGATCATTATTTTTGTCTGTTCTAAGGTAATCTAATACATAATAACTATTTACAATTTAACCATTTTCAGACCTAGCAATCAGCAACATCCAAGTGATTGGAGCTATTTGTTTTCTTTAATACATTGTCTTCATTCCAATGAAGACATTCTATTTCCAGTGAAGACATTATTGCATTCTATTTCATAGGTCAACAATAAGTTGAGGTACCACTGTGAGCTTGTGAAGATCAGGTGACCTACATGTCAGGATTGACCAACCCTTAGTATCAAACCCAAGGCTTGATATTCAGTGTGTGGACTAAAGCCCACACTCCTGAGACCCAACATTTATTCTTAAATGTTGATATATCTTGAGTGGTACTTCACAAATTGTTAACAATCACTAGAACATTGACCTTGATAAAGAAAGAATGAGATCTTAGCCAGGTGTGGTGGTGCACTCCTTTGATCCCAGCACTTGGGTGGTAGAGGCAGGTAGATCTCTGTGAGTTCAAGGCTAACCTGGTCTACAAAGAAAGTTCCAGGCCAGCTGGGACTACAGGGAGACCCTGCCTTAAAAAGATTCCCCTTCCCCCAGGAAAGAATGAGCACTAGGACTTGTACTTCCATAGGAATTTTTTACATGTATATATTTTGATCATATTCACCCCTAATGACTTCCCCTTGTCTTCCTCCCACGCTGGCTGATCCCCATCCTCTTCCCAGCTAGTCTTGCCAAAGGAAGCATTTAAAGGTAGGTCTGTGTAAATCAGTGTGGGAACACCTGTACCATGCACTGACATTTGTGATCACGACTGTACATGTAACTTCACCGCAAAGGCTATGGCTGTAAACATAAGTGTGGGCATGGTGGAAAGAGAATGTTTAGAGATGAAACCCTGAATCTACCCTTCACAAAATTACTTAACGTCTCCTTCCTTATTTGGAAAATAACTGTATTACTCCCATTCACGCCTTGTATAATAAGTTCGGTATAATAATGATGTACACAGAAAGCTTAGTGAATATCTGGAACTTGTGGTCACTCATTAAGTAATAGTCACCAGGATCTTCATTATTGCCTCTCTTAAACCAGCTGCCTGGCATTACTTAATACTGTGAGCAGACTCAGTTACATATAACCCAAATCTTTTGAAGCTTTCAAATTAAAGCTAAACTCTTGGGCTGTGCTAATCACCATAGCAGAATGGGGGAGGGCATTCATTTCTTTTGTCATATCTTCAGCAGCAAGACTTGGTAACATTTAGATGTTTAGCCTGTTAGGGTTGGCCCCGGTAAAAGTGATATCGAAAAGCCCACCCGTGGCAGCCTATAGTGAGAGAGCAGACACGCTTCATATTTCAAACCATATTTCCCCTGTTCAAATTACTTTTTTCTAATTTATGACATATTACTCCTACAGGTATACACATATATTTCTGTGGTATTTTGTACAGAAGCTATAAATCACAGAGATTGAGCAGCAAAGTCTCAGGTTAATTCTCAGGGTGATACAACCACAGCTTTCTAAAAGAGCCCCCTCCCCTTACTCTCTCTTTCTCTGCTTTCCCTCCCTTTATTTCCCAACCCAGCTCTTTTTCTTCAGATGTCAAAGGCATCGAACATACAAAGAATGTTTACAGCTAATGGGACAGCAGATGAAAGGGATTCAAATGCTTTTTCTGCTTTGACCTCTTGAGAAAAAGGTGAAAGCCATTCCCTGAAAAGTTAAGTACCATAAAAATATATTGACTTTTAGTTCACTAGAGAGATGCTATGGGTTATGTCCTTAAAACTTTTTGACACATGAAAAGAAGTTAAGTAATTCCAATTTCAACTTTTAGAGTCTATTTACCAAAGCATTTATTAAAAGCAGTTGTCGTCCCCCTCCTTAGCAGAGTAGTCTGAGGGCAAAATGCAAACCTCCCATGCCAAGTGAGTTGACAGAAGGCATGTTTTGAAAAAGGATTTGACAGTATGAACTGCAATAAGGGTAAAAGTTGCAGTTCTACCCAACTATTTATACTCTACAAATATTTAGAATACTTGTAAATAAGCAGGAAGAGTATCCATTTATTCTACTAATAGTTTTTTTTTTTTAACAGAATTATTGGCTAAAGTAAC
>NW_008357993.1:3090636-3093236 GCF_000622305.1 Nannospalax galili | reverse complement strand
TTTTTTAAACCCACATCGTCCACTTAGTGCTACCCATATGTGCACTGGTGTAGGACCATCTACTGGAGCAGGGGTAGCCTCTCAGGGGCTGAGGGACTACTCCCTGAGAAGAAAACAGACTTTGCCTCCCCCTTACCTGCAGTCATCAGTTGACAATAGTGCCTCATCTAGAGGTGGGACTTCCCAAGCTCTTCCCTTGTCCATGCTGGGATTTTGACTGGCTCAACCTTCTTCAGTCACAGCTACTGTGTGTTCATACAGGCAATGTCCCTCTTTCACTACCTCTGGCTCTTACAATCTTTCTACCCCCTTGTCCGTGATGGGATCATATCTTTTCATACTCATGACCCCTCTAGGATATTGATAAACAAAATCTAGACACCTCCTTAAATGGGTCAGAAATAAGAAGAAAGTCAAGGTAATCTTGATGCTACTGTTTCGTGTCTTTAAGACCATTTACTTCTGGGGTTGGAGAGATGGCTCAGCATGCTGGGATTTTGACTGGCTCAACCTTCTTCAGTCACAGCTACTGTGTGTTCATACAGGCAATGTCCCTCTTTCACTACCTCTGGCTCTTACAATCTTTCTACCCCCTTGTCCGTGATGGGATCATATCTTTTCATACTCATGACCCCTCTAGGATATTGATAAACAAAATCTAGACACCTCCTTAAATGGGTCGGAAATAAGAAGAAAGTCAAGGTAATCTTGATGCTACTGTTTCATGTCTTTAAGACCATTTACTTCTGGGGTTGGAGAGATGGCTCAACAGCTAAGAGCATTGGTTGTTCTTGCAGAGGACCTGGGCTTGGTTCCAGCATTCACATGGAGGCTAACAACTGCCCATAACTCCAGTTCCAGGGAATTAGACGCCTTCTTCTTCTGACCTCTGCAGGCATTGTGATACATGGGTGCACTTACATACATGCAGGCAATACACTAATATACACAAAATAAAAATAAATATTAAATAAAACATGTGTTTTTAAAAAAGATCATTTACTTCCTGGGAAAGATTAGAGACCAATGCTGATCTACATTATTTGTATAACTCATATACTATTGAAAGTAATTATCTAAATTATTTAATATTGAATCCATTTTTTTAGCAAAAAGCTTTCAGGAGGCAGGGGCAGGTGGATCTTTGTGAATTTGAGGCTAGCCTGGTCTACATAGTGAGTTCCAGGCCAGCTGGGCCTACAGGGAGATCTTGTCTCAGAAAGACACACACACAAAAATTTTTCACTATCTGTCATGCACAGTCTCAGATAAACTTACAATATACTGTAGATTTAATTGGATTTTAGATTTTTATGGAGGTATATATGAAACCATGCCTAATAAAGTAGTTAGGACTAAACTTAAATTATAATTTTCACTGGTTTTCAGCAACACTCTTCATCTGTTGACACTTTCCCGTGCTATTTCCATCAAATGTTCCATCCTCTCCTCAATTCTTTTGTTTATCTTTACTACAAAAGTATCCTCTGGCTTATCAAATTTGAAACATTAAGTTTGCTTTTCTCCTCTCCCCTTAATTTTGTGCAGTTATCCATTGTTCTACCACAGCCACTCAAAACTTGTTGGGTAAGAATGCCATCATTTTAATCTTTTATTCATTGCTGACATATTTGCAATTGGAGGCAGACCCAACAGGGACAGCTTTACTGTGTTCCACATGGTATCAGATGCTGTGGCTCAAGATAGTTCAGCAACTGCCCATATGGCTTGGTTCTTGGATGGCAACTTAACCCAGCTGTTGGTTGGGGGGCTCAGTTCCTTTCCATGTAGACCTTTCCACATGGATTCTTAGGCTTCTTCAAAGCATGGAGATTAGTATCAAGAGAAAGTGTTGCAAAAGGCTCAGAAGGAAGCTGCAAGATATCTTATTATCTTGTTTTAAATCTCATTGATCAAGCAAATTGCAAAAACAACTGTGATTCAAAGCAAGAGGAAGGAGTCTTTCAGGGAATGAGCAACATGTTTGAAAACATTTTCAATCCTTTTCTCTGTTACCCAAACAAAATAGCTGACATGAAGTAATTTAATGAAGAAAGGGATATATTTAGCTTACAGTTCTGGAGGCTGAAAGACCTAAGGGTATTTCACAGGCTGGCAAAGTAAAAGCCCCTTGGCTGTGTCACCCACCCGCATGGTGGGTGCTGGGCTGGAAGTGCTTGTGGGAAGAAGAGTCACATATTGAAACAGTAAACCAGGAGGCCAGTCCCTTCCAAGTCTGTGCCCACATTGACCTAAGGACTTTCTTCAGAACTTCCTCTTGAAAATGTCTACCACCTTACATCATTACATTGAGTACCAAGCTTCCAACACATGAAACTTTGAGAGGCAAATAATCAGAGTATCTGCAAAGTTCTATCTATTCAAATCCTGCTAAGTCTATCACAACATCTCTAACATATTCTCCTTAGGCTTTAATTTGCCCAAATCTTGTGAAGAGTAAAAAAGAAAACATTGACAGTGCCAATGGATCAGAAGGAGATGACTTAAGGATCTTTGAAGTAATGCATTGGTCTAGGTCCAGATAGCCACTAACATGACTTTATGAGGAACTGAGAGAGGTTGAAAAAAAAAAAAAAAAC
>NW_008357993.1:3089876-3090565 GCF_000622305.1 Nannospalax galili | reverse complement strand
TCTCTCTCTCTCTCTCTCTCTCTCACACACACACACACACACACAGTGTCACATTCTTAGTATGTAGTCCTAGCTGACCTGAAACTCATTATGTAGAACAAGCTGGTCTCAAACTCACAAAGATCTACCTGCTTCTGCCTTCTGAGTGAGTCCTAGGATTAAAGGTGAAAAAAAATCAGCCTGACAAATTACTGAACAAACTGACCATCTCCCCATCCTGCCTCCCTACTCCAAGAAGGAGATACATGTATTTTCCTCTAGGAACACAGGGTTCCTAGCAAAAGACAGCTCGTTCCTTATCAGCCTCCTTATACCTGGATCTTTATCAACACCTATCAGAACTCCCATCTCCTTCCCAGATCCCAGGAAGAAGCAGACACCACCCTGGAAGGCATGGTCCTTCTGGGATTCTGGGAAGGCACAACCCCCTTTCTGGGATTTTCTGGGCCCACTTATAAATTCCAAACCTCCCCCAACCCCGATGCCCAATCTCCATTCCTGCCGGATGTGGGAAGGTTGCTTGCTCCTCATAGCTAATAAAGCTATCTGTATCTGTTGAGGTCAGTTTCTGCTTCTTTATCACATCACCTTCTCATCCTGAATTCTAACAAAAGGCATGGCTGACCTTTCTACTTTTTTTTTAACTTTTACAAAAACTTTATTGAGAATTTCATACATGCATATAAGGT
>NW_008357993.1:3088422-3089866 GCF_000622305.1 Nannospalax galili | reverse complement strand
TATCTCCCCATTACTTTTTTTTTTTTCTGATAACTTCATGTACTCTTTCTTCTTTTTTGATTGATTGATTTATTTTTATGGGCCTTTTGGCTACTCTAACATTCCCCACTCTGAGGAGTTAACCCTAAAATCTTTTTAAGGATTAGATATAAGCTCCCAAGTACTTTTGACTTTTTGGCCTTTGGAACAGAGTATGGTGCTAACAGTCCCAAGGACATTTTGACTTTTAGCCAAGAAACTGGCTACTTTTCTTTGGGATCTTTTTACCCTAACTGCCTAATCAATTCCTACCTCCTATTCTTATCACGTCATCTTCTGAAGGGGTTACCCAAATTGCCAATAGGGAATAAGGACACAGACTGCTTTGGCTTCTTCCATGCTGAACAGGGACACAGGGTGAGGCAATTGGGGTACCCCTTCAGTGGGTCTATCTAAAAGCCTCCCAAATTGCATAACTCTTATCTCTAAGAGGAAAAGAAAGTCCTTATATCATGAATAGGAGATGTGAAGGAGAAGTAAAGGCAAGAATAATTAGCATTACAAGTTCTAGACAGGGAACTAGAAAAAAGTCAGGACAATTTTCAAATGTTCATATGAGAGTCCATTGGAATTTCTTGACAAGGTGTTCCAAAAACATATCTCTATTGGGTTCCTCCTCATTTTTCTTTTGCCTTTCAAGGCTAGACTCTAGAGTGATGGATTCAGGATTTGCTTTCAGGTATTTTGATAGCTGTTGGAGTAGTTAGAATCATTATCAGTTCCCCCTCAAAGGCTTCTAAATAAGGGGAGAAAACAAATTTATCCATCACTTTAGAACAACAGCTGGTTGTCTCCCTTATCTACAGGTGGGTACTGCAGCATTGGAGACCAAGATTTGAAGTCTTTCTGGTTAGGAACAAAATCATCAATGAGAAATAATTTTCTAAATAACTTTATATAGACTTAAGCCTAATGTTTGGAAAGTGCAATCCCTTAACTCTTAAAGAAATATACTGATGACTTTACTATTTGATTATACTTGATCTATTTGATTATATATCTTTTTGGGTATTTAAGACCATACAGTTGGCCCAAATAAATCAATTTATTTTTACAGTTAAGATTGTTTGAGGATCTGTTCCTCAGGGGTCACATGGGCTTGGGAGGAACTCCTGGCTCCTTTCTTTTATCAGTTCCATCTTTGTGAAGATAACTCAAAGGTCCTGTTTGACCATGTTTGGCTTCACTTGGAAGCATGAATTAGATGTTTCCTCTAGGTTGACCCTCCTCTTTCTAGACTGGACACTGGTTCAAGTCCATCTTGTGGGGTCTCCATGGCTCCCTGAACAAGAGGGCAGGTGATTCACCACACTTACAGAACATTTTGAGAGATGTTCCATAGTCCCCTGGAACTTGGTTGACCTTGGAGGGCAAGGGGCAAAAACTGTCCTTTAAGTCCCTCTGA
>NW_008357993.1:3076845-3088290 GCF_000622305.1 Nannospalax galili | reverse complement strand
TTAGAGAAAACAGATCAAATCAAATAAAATACAAAATACTGTGACTCTCCTTCACTCAGGCTTTCTCATTTTTTTTTCTATTTTGGAAAATATCTCCATTCCCATATCCTTTTAACATCTTTTACATTCTCATTTTCTTTTAAAAAAAATAATTTTGAGGCATAAGAGCATTAATAAATAAATTTTCCTTCGGTTGTGAAAATTCTTTTCCTGGGGATGCTAAGCAATGCTTATTTCCTTTTAAGGGTCTAGTGTTAAGCCATTGTTTCATTAAAGTTTTACTGGGGAACCAATGAATTTATTGAGCTTACTTATCCAGATAACTGAGGGGTTCCTGAGGTGTATGTATGACCTGAGGGTATGCGCACTGGATAGCCTTTACCCAGCATGTGTCATTCCTTCTCTTCCTAGCCTTCTGCAGATTGTATACTTTAGCCCCGACTGATTCTGAAAGACTATATTAAGAAATTTACAAAGAAGAAAAGGAGATATAATGGGAGATGCTTTGGGTTTCTTTTTTGAAAGATTTTTGAACAAGTAAAACCACTTATCTTCCATCTAAAATGATCAGAAAATTAAGATAATTGAATTTATTATTTTGTCAACATATTAAATTTATTTTATAAGTTATTAGTATGTTTGCCCATTCCATAACCAATGCTATTGAAAGTTTTATACTAATTTTATAAGATGTGGATTATGGTTTTTACTGCTTTAAATTATGGAACTATATAATTGTCGCACCTTCACTTTTATGGCAACTTAGCTAGAAATAGCCATTATTTATTGGCTTTTGTACACTTTATGTAGGACCCTGACCTTCAGCTATGACCCTGGTTTTGGAGAAAGGGGAAGTGGCCTGTGTCACTACTGATCCCTTTATGGTGTGGTTTCCAGGAATGCATTGTGGACACACACAGCTCTGCTTGCACTGTTCCAGGAAGTGGAAAAGATGTAAACCAGCATTTGACTGAACCCTGAAATATACCTTCATTCCAACCAACCACCAGATCTGGGGACAAGATGAGTGGTGGGTCTAATGCAATTTGGATGAAGAGCACTAAATGGATTTTAGAATATTGTCCCTGATTTATCTCTGCTTAGGACTCTTTAGATGGTGAACTGTTTTCCTCAATCATGTGGCAAAAAGAGTCAGAGAGGACAAGAAAAGCCAGAATAATTTAGTTTCCAATTAACTCTCGATAAATGGTATACCCTAAAACCAATTAAATACTTTAAAATGCAATAGAGGTTTATTTAAATGAATGATTTTTGAGAAGTACTTTTTAGTATGAATTGAATATATGTTTTTTTTTTTTGCTAATCACCTTTTATTTAACTAGTCCAGTAAAACATGATTAGAACATGCTTACTGATTTTTACAAGAAATGTAATACTAATTTTGGTAAATTTTAACACATGAAAATTTCTAAAAATTTAACATTTTATAACAATGTAATGTGAAAAAAATTTTTTTCCCAAATTTTCTACAACAATAAGAATAATGTCACATGCAACTCCTAGAGTACATCCAATTGACAAATGTGCTTAGTCATTAGTAACAACTTAGCATAGCATGTGGGGGGGGCGATTTACCTCATGTTATCCTAAACCTCAGCCAAAGTTCAACAACTCTAGCCAGTAAATGATCCCTAAAAACAGACTTCTTAAAGAAATGGCAAATGTCTTTTGCACAGCACCTTCATCTTTAGTGATCATACTTGGTTAATTTTCTTGCAAAATTAAAATAAGGATCAAACTTGGCATTTCTTCCTTGAAATTTTCCCTTGACCAATTTAAGAAGTATCTGTTCGGGGTCTGAAGAATTCCCCAAATTGACCACTCGGACACCGAGTCTCAGTAAAAACACAAGCGCTTTATTGAAGCCAGCCAGATGGGGACACAGATAGTCTCAGGAGCTGTGCTGTGACCTCGAGCTGTGAAAATGCAGGGCTTTTAAGCACAAAACCCACAAAAACCACAAACCAGGGAATTTCTATAGAAACCATAAACAGAAGAACCAGGAAAGGATCTGAACAATCTAGGGCTGATTTCCAGAACCTTAACCTATACAGCCATTGGCTAGTTTACCTGGGGCAGACATATAGGCCCTTAGTCCCCATATGTGGCCCATGTCCCATTCTTGGTCTCCCCCTTTTTTTTTTTTTTTTTTTTTTTTTTTTTTTTTTTTTTTTTGGTCTTTTTGAGACAGGGTCTCCCTGTAGCCCCAGCTGTCCTGGAACTCACTGTGTAGACCAGGCTGGCCTTGAACTCAGAGATCCTCCTGCCTCTGCCTCCCAAGTGCTGGGATTAAAAGCATGCACCACTATGCCTGGCTAAAAACATCCCATTTCTTTAGAGTTAAGGTAAGTGGGTTGCAAGTCCAGGGAACTGAGCAAGACATTTTTTCCAGTTGAATATTAATGTATGGATCTTGTCATTTTAGTGGATACCATGTCAGGGCCCATGTCTCACAACCCCAGTAAGCACAGTAATAACTTCCCTCATCATCACAATTAGTCCCAGTGTTTGCCAGGCATGTGTAGAAGGCCGTTCCCAAGGCTTTTTATGCATCTATGGTGCTGGCTCTGCATCCAGTAGCAATAAGGGATGCTTGTCCAGATGCTCCTGACATTGCTATTGCTACTGATCCCCCAAATTATCCCCCATAGACACTGTGGGCTACCAATTGTTTTAGGGAGCCCAGCATTGGCCATAAGGAACACAGATCACTTTTAAATCAGGGAGTGACCTGAGGGTTAGGAGGTATAACTTCCATAACAGTTTTTCCTGTTTGTGTATCGGATAATCTCTAGATGTAAGTCTGGGGTTGATAAACTCTCTGGGGATCAGTCCTAAGGGGTAAAGTTAGGAAGAGTAGAGTCATAATTACAGTGGGGGAGTAGTAAGCAGACTGTCTTTTATCAGTTGAAGTTTTAGGGGGCCTTCTGGATGGGGTTGGACCTTCCATCTCTTCTGGTTGGTCTGGGCAGGTTTGATGTGTGACTGATGAATCCAGGTGCACAGTCTGTCCACCTTCACTGCCTTAGGAATCATCAGAATCACAGTGAATGGTCCTTTACACTGAGGGGCCAATGTCTCCTTCTGTTGTTGTTTTACCCAGACAATGTCTCCAGGTCTATAAGGATGTGGAGTGGCCAGTGGCCAGGGGCAGTTCGTGCACATGCTGGATCAAAGGGTGGAAGTGTTCCTATACAGCCTGCAATGCCCTAACAGACTGAAGGATTTCATGATTAGCTATTTCAGCCAATAATTCTGACCTTAATCTTGGGACCAGGGGAGGGGGTCTTCCAAAGAGAATATCAAAAGGAGTTATTCCTTGAATATAAGAGGAGTTTCTAACCCTAAGGAGGGCAAAAGGGAGGAGAGTCACCCAGTCTGTGCCAGATTTGAGGGTTAATTTAGTCAAGGTCTCCTTAATGGTCTGATTCATCCTCTTTACCTGTCCTGAACTCTGGGGATGGTATGCACAATGTAATTTCCAATTCATCCCCAGGGCCTTTGCTAAGGCCTGTATTACCTGAGAGATGAACGCTGGTCCATTGTCAGACCCAAACATTAAGGGCACACCAAACCTGGGAATGAGTTCATCCAATAGCTTTACCTCAGTGAAGTCCACTTCTCAGTGGACTCTGGGGGCAGTCCCTCTTTCACGTTTTCCTGAGGATTTATCATTTTTCGGGTAGGCATTAGTCATCTGGTATGCCATGCATCTGGAGGTGATGTCCTGTATTGTAGCTGTTGAGGAAGGAAACTGGAAGCATCTGGTTAGTAATAACCCGATCTTTTCTTTTCCCATGTGGTTTCCTTCATGAAGTTGGTGAACTAACATTTCCCCCAGGTGGCGGGGGAGGATGACCTTGCCATCTGGAGTGAGTCTCCACCCTGAGGAGATATACCCATCTGGAATTGTCTGGAAATATTTATCATCCTCTTTGGTGTATGAAGGTTTTTCAGGTAACATAGGATTTGGCAAGGCTAGGAGCACAGGTTTGGAAGGGGATTCAGCTACTTCCTTGGCAACTTGATCTGCTTTGTGATTTCCTCAGGCCTCAGGAGTGTTATTCTTTTGGTGTCCCAGGCAGTGAATAACTGCCACTCTTTTGGGCATCCATATGACCCCTAACAAGTCAATGATCTCTTGTTTGTTTTTGATAATCTTTCCTTCTGATGTCAAAAGGCCTCTTTCTCCATAGCTCCATGTACATGAACAGTGGCAAAAGCATACCTACTGTCAGTGTAAATGTTGACAGTCTTACCCTCTCCCAGTCTTAGCACCTGAGTCAAGGCTATCAGTTTGGCCTTTTGTGCAGAGGTTCCTTTAGGCAGGGCTTCTGCCCATAGGACGTCCTCCTGGGTGACTACTGTTGCCCCTCCATACCTGACTCCATCTTTTATGTAACTACTCCTGTCTGTGAAAATCACCAAGTCAGGGATCTTCTAAGATATGTTGGTGAGATCAGGTCAGCTTCCCTGAACATGTTGTAACAGTTCGGAGCAGTTGTGATGCATAGTTGTCTCAGACTCAGTCTCAGGGAGTAAGGATGTGGGGTTTAAGGCACTGGTCACCTTATATATCAGGTGAAGCACATCTAGTAGGAGAGACTGATAATGAGTTAATATTGCATTTGTGAGCCAGCAGTCAGGCAGGGCCCTCAGTACCCCTTCAATAGCATGAGAAGCAGTCACAATCAGTTGTTGGCCCAAGGTGAGTTTATCAGCATCCTTAACTAGGACTGTGGTGGCTGCTATAATCTTCAGACAGGCTGGTCATCTGGCTGTTACTGAGTCTAATTTCTTTGAGATTTAGGCCACTGGTCTCTTCCAGGGGCCCAAAGTCTGAGCAAGTGCTCCCTTTGCAACACCTAGCTGTTCATCTACATAAAGGTAGAAGGGCCTTGAGATGTCTGGCAGGGGTAGGGCTGGTGCAGAAGTGAGGGCCAGTTTCAGGCTGTCAAAGTCCTGCTGTTGTTCATCTCCCCAGGAGAATGCTGAGGGTCCCCCCCTTTGTTACTTCATATAGAGGCTTGGCCAGTTCTGCAAAACCAAGTATCCATAGGCGACAATATCCAGCTGACCCCATGAATTCTCTGGCTTGCCTTTGACTCCAGGGAACAAGGATGTCCAGGATGAACTTTTTCCTTGCAGAGGAGAGCCTGCACATACCCCCTTCCAACTGAAACCCAAGATACTGTACCTCCTTCTGGCAGATCTGGGCCTTTTTAGCTGACACTCTATACCACAGATGTTGAAGTTCCTTCATTAAGTCTTCTGTAGCCTCTAGGCAAGAGGGGTGATCAGAGGTGGCGAGGAGTAAATCATCTACGTATTGCAGAAGAGAAACTTGGGGGTGGGCAGTTCGGAACTCTCGGAGGTCTTCATGTAAGGCCTCATCAGATATGGTAGGGGAGTTCTTAAACCCTTGTGGAAGCCTAGTCCAGGTCAGTTTGCCACTGAACCCTTCTTCAGGATCTTGCCATTCAAAGGCAAAGATGGGTTGGTTCCTCTTGTCTAAGGGGAAACTGAAAAATGCATTTTTCAAATCCAGGATGGTATAAATTGTCCTATCAGGGGCCAGGGAGCTCAGGAGGGTATGAGGATTAGGCACAGTGGGATGTATGTCCATGACTCTCTTTATTTACCTCTCTCAGATCCTGTACAGGTATATAGTCATTAGTTCCTGGTTTCTTCACGGGGAGTATGGGGGTGTTCCAAGGGGACTGAAGGGGATCAAAATGCCAGATTCCTGGAACCTTTCTAGGTGGATTCGCATAGAGGCATGTGCTTCAAGAGATATCAGATATTATCGTACCCAGACTGGGCTGGCAAAGGCCTCCAGAGAGATCACCATGGATGGTCGTGGGCTGCGAATCCTTGGGGGTTACCCTCAGCCCAGACCTGAGGGATTGCTTGTATCAACTTAGCGGTTAGGGACGCCAATTCTCTGGAGGGGGCTCCTCATGGAGACAGTGCTCGTCCTTAGCCTGTAGGGTGAGAACAAATCCAGTAGTTTCTATGTTGACCTTATCTTTGTCAAATAGGCCTCCCTCCCACTTTTAGGGTTAGCTGGGGCTCGAGGAGGGGAGATGAGCCCTGACCCCCTCAGTTATTTAATTCAAGTACCTTTTGAGCTCCTTTATGATGTCGAGGGCAATCCTGAATCCAGTCTCCCATCTCCTTGCAGTATGCACATTGGTCTCTCTTGAGAGGGCTATTTTTGGGAGGTGATCCAGTCTGCCAGTTCTGTTTCCCCAGAGGATATTTCCTTGCGGGGCATTCTCCTTCTCTTAGTACCAGAGCTTGAGCCAGTTTTTGGTTGTGACATTCCTCACGTTCTTCCTGGGCCTCATGGTTATTAAAAACCTTTTGGGTTATTTCATGTAATTCAGAGAGACTCTTACCTTCAAAACCATCAAGCTTCTGTAACTTTTTGAAGACATCAGGTGGTGACTGAGTCACAAAGGCTATGTTTATGGCTCATTGGTTCTCTGGCTCATTGGTTCTCTGGTGCCTCAGGGTCAATAGAAGTGTAGGCTCTATAAGCTTCCATAAACCTTTCCAGAAACTGTGCTGGAGCTTCTGTCTGTCCCTGTAAAATCTGACTTTTGACAAAGTTGTAGGGTTTTTGGCAGCAGCCTGGAGATCCCCGCCCCCATAAGAATCTGGCAATAGAGTGTGAGTGCCTCCCTACTTTCAGAGGTATTGGGGTCCCATCTGGGGTGATGTTGAGGAAAGGCATCCTCAGTTTCTGTCGGATCCTCAGTGAATCAGCTGTTCTCAGATGGCACCCATTTCCAGGCCTCTGAGAGGATCTGGTATGTTCCTCAGTGGTGAAGAGAGTGAGGAGGAGTTGCTGGACAACATCCCATGTGGGTTGATGGGTAAAGAAAATCATGGTTTTTCAGAGAAAGGGGGATTTTGCAATTTCCAGTCATAAAGATCACTAGTTGAGAAGGGAGTATAAACAAGAAAACTATGGCTAGAGGGGTCCGGCGGGGCCATAGCACAGAGTGGAAGGACAGCAGGAGTTGCCTCAGGCCTGTAGGGCTGGCCTGAGCACATGTGGGGAGGGATGAGGAGTGGAGGGTGTTTGGGGAAGGAGGAGAGGCTGGGGAAGATGGAGGAACAGTTGGGGATGTGAGTAAGGAGGAGGAGGATCCAAGAGAGAGTCCTCAGTTGAAGGGGGAGGACAGGAGGTGAATGAGAATGGGGAAGAGTCCGTCGAGGACCCAGAGACAAGAGGGAGGGTTTTGAGGGAGAAGGAGGTAAATAGGGTCTCAACCATTTGGGAGGTTTCTCCAAAAGGTAAAAGTAAGCCATGACATTAGGAACCTGATCAGGGTGTCCTGGACTTCCAAAGATCACGGCCTGTAGAGAAGAAAGCTTGTTAATCTCAAAGTACCCAATAGAGGGCCATCCTACATCAAAGGACAGCCATTCAAGAGAATAAAGGATCCGGAATTTTCCCAAATAGACAGTGTCTACAGAGATTGCGGCCGCTTTCTGGAAATCCTTAAAATGAGAAATTAAGTTAAGGGGAGTATCTTCAGATGAAGGAGTCTGACCCATAATGAAAAATAATAGGATTAATCCAAAACAGAGACCAATAAGAACAAGACAAACGGGAAACAAAATTGCTGCACATTGGAGAATCTCTGAGCATTCGATGGTCACTGCAGGAGCGACTAGGGTCAATGCCAAATGCCTGAAGGCCACAGTCAACCAATCAGATGGAGATGCGGGGTGTCCCCCGTCCTCTGGCTCTGAGAGCAATACTGCATCCAGTTTCTCTTCCTTGAGCCCCCAGAAGTCCAGACAGTCAGAACAGAAACCAAAATAGACTCACCTCTGGAGGAATCAGAACTGAAGTCTCCAGACACCAGATGGAGGACAGAAAAAGACAGAAAAGAAACTGAGGCTCTTCAGAGAATCCTGGATGAGCCCCCAAAATGTTTGGGGTCTGAAGAATTCCCGAATTGACCACTCAGGACACTGAGTCTTAGTAAAAACACAAGCGCTTTATTGAAGCCAGCCAGCTGGGGACACAGGCAGTCTGGGAGCTGTGCTGTGACCCCGAGCTGTGAAAATGCAGGGCTTTTAAGCACAAAAACCACAAAAACCACAAAACAGGGAATGTCTATAGAAACCATAAACAGAAGAACCAGGAAAGGATTTGAACAATTTAGGGCTGATTTCCAGAGCCTTAACCTATACAGCCATTGGCTAGCTTACCTGGGGCAGAGCATTCTTCCTCTTCTGTCCTGGACCATTCCATAGAAACCAAGCTGTACCAGGAAATGGTTTGAACAATGGAGGGAGGAGGGCAGGAGGAGGGCAGCTCTTTCTCAGAGGACAGGGAGGGGGTCTGAGGGGCACTTCATATATGTATTTCACAATTTTCAGGAACAATTATGAAGAGGATCATTGATATGGGTTGAGGATAATACATCTGACGAGACAACAAATCCTACTCTCGTTTCTCATAAAATAAGGAGAAATTGTCAAAGCTTTCCAAAACTGTTACTTCAGGTAACCAGGATATAATTTATGCAAAGCTGAAAGCAAAGGAAATTTAAAAAATTTAAACCCAAAAAAACTCTGAAAAGTTAATTTGTGGCTAGAGACATAACTTAGTGGTTTAGAGAACTTGGTGTTCTTGCAGAGATCCCTGGTTTGCTTTCACAGTATCTACAAGGGGGCTTATAACCATCTGTAACTTCAGTTTTAGGGGATCTGACACCCTCTTCTGGCCTCTGTGGCACCAGGCATGCATGTGGTACACACACATACTTTTTTTTTTTTTGGTCTTTTTGAGACAGGGTCTCCCTGTAGCCCCAGCTGATCTGGAATTCACTGTGTAGACTAGGTTAGCCTCGAACTCACAAAGATCTGCCTGTCTCTGCCTCCCAAGTGCTGCCACCATGCCTGGTACATGCAAACTCACACACATAAAATAAAAATAAGTAAAAAAAAATTGGCTTGGTGAAGACTGATAACAACCTAAGAAAAGTGGTTCTTACAATTTGGTCCAAGTTCCAGTAGTAATATGGCTAAGATTCTGTTTTTCTACTTAGTGCATTATTTAATTTGGTCATCTGCATAGAGGAGGCCTAAATGTAGTCATAAAAATGGCAGGTAGCAATATGAAAGAAAACAAGCCCTGCAGAGTTGTGGCATTGCTGCAGAAGGGCAGGAGAATTCTTGTTTGCCTTGAGTTAGGATTGCTGTAAGCTGCATGCTCAGATAACCAGACTACTAACAGCAAATGCACGCTAATAAAATTCCCCCTGATTTGTATGACTTTTAAGAACATGATTTTAATAGTCTGTGTGCACTTAGAGGAATCATTGTTTCTGAAATAGTTGAATGAAAATGAAATGATTAAACCACCAGTCTGGGCATGGTGACACATGTCTTTAATTGCGGCAGATCTCTGTGAGCTTGAGGCCAGCCTGATCTACAGCACTCAGGAGGCAGAGGTAGGCAGATCTCTGTGAGCTTGAGGCCAGCCTGATCTATATAGGGAGTTTCCGGCCAGCCAGAAGTATATTGAAAAAAAAGAATAATTCTTGTTCCTATAAGAAAGTGTTAAAAGTTAAAAACAAAACTTTCCCAAACAAAATGAAATGTTTTCTTTATTTCCTCTAAATATTCACCTGAAATAGCATTGTAAAAATGACTATGAGAGATGGCTCAGTGGTTAATAGCACTAGCTGCCCTTGTAGAAGACCCAAGTTGGGTTTCCAGCACCCACATGGTGGCTGACAACCTTCCATAACTCCTGTTCTAGAGCATGCATTGCTGTACACATGGTGCACTAACATACATACAGGTAAACATGCATATATATAAAATCAAAATAATAAATAGTTTTTAAATGACTGTGAGAGGACCCGAACTCTGAGACTATTAAGGATGGGAGAACTGCCATGGCAGAATATGCTGAGTTCTTTAAAAATAAAACTTGAAGAGGTCCCCCCCAAATCCCCCCACCCCGCCCCACCCTGGGGGGGCAGTCGTGTCAGCGAGTGGTGGGTCTTGAGCACCTGGAGTGGGAGCCCCTGTAGAAGCAATGATAGAATACAAGCTTTTGGTGATGGGCGCTGGAGGCCTAGGCAAGAGTGCCCTGACCATCCAGCTGATCCAGAACCACTTTGCAGACAAGTTCAACCCCACCAGATTACTCCTACCAGAAACAGGTAGTTATTGATGGGGATTCATGTCTACTGGACATCTTGGACACAGCAGGCCAAGAAGAGTATAGTGCCATGCAGGACCAGTACATGAGCACAGGGGAGGGCTTCCTCTTTGTGTTTGCCATCAACAATACCAAGTCCTTTGAAGATATCCATCAGTACAGGGAGCAGATTAAGCAGGTGACAGACTCAGACGACGTGCCAATGGTGCTGATGGGGAAGCAAGTGTGACCTGGCAGCTCATACTGTAGTCTCGGCAGGCCCAGGACCTTGCCCATAGCTATGGCATGCCCTACATTGAAACATCAGCCAAGATCCGGCAGGGAAGCTGCTCGGGCTCGGGCTTGGGCTCCAGTTCCGGGACCCTCTGGGACCTCCTCCCCAGGACCCATGTGACCCAGCGGCCCCCACGCTGGTGTGGAGGATGCCTTCTACATGCTAGTGCGTGAGATTCAGCAGCATAAATTATGGAAGATGGACCCACCAGATGAGAGTGGCCCTGGCTGAATGAGCTGCAAATGTGTGCTATCCTGACGCCAAGTGAGGCATGGGCCCCAGGCACCTGGAGCAGTGGCACCAGCTGTCTAGATGAACCTCCACATCCACTTGATGTCGCTGGGCCCCTGATCCTGCCTGTGATCAGTGGTGTCCTTTGTGCCCGACTCGGCTCAGGCTCAGGACATAGAGGTGCCGGATGCAGGGAGGAGTAACAGACGGAAGGAAGGAAGAAAGAGGAGGGAAGGAAGGAAGCAATGCTGGAGCCCAGCCAGCCCAGGGATGGTGAACAGAGGTGATGGAGACCTTCGCATGGACAATATGAATAGACTGTCATGAACTATCCCTATTTCTACTGGCACCCCAGTCCTCAATTTCTCCCAGCTCCCTCTGGGGCCCCTGTTGAGCACAGATTATTTCATGGGGATAAACAAACAAACAAACAAACAAACAAACAAACAAACTTGAAGGGGAGAGCAAAAAGTTTCCTTCAAGGCATGACATTTCAAAGATGTAGTGAGACCTCTCCCTGGTTGTCTAGTGGTTAGGATTTGGTGCTTTCAAAGATGTAGTGAATATCCATGTACCTGTGACTTAACTTTCTCAAATTTCAATATAACATCATTTTTACTATTTCTCCTATATTTTTCTAAAAGGAAATGAAACAGTTTCCTATTTCTCCCCACTGTCCCTAGAATTAGTCACTGCCATGAATTTGATACTTTGTTGTTTC
>NW_008357993.1:3061955-3075794 GCF_000622305.1 Nannospalax galili | reverse complement strand
TGTTTAAGGACATACAATTGGACCAGATAAACTGATTTGTTTTTACTCTTGAGGTCGTTAGAGGATTTGTTCTTCAGGGGTCCCATGGGGTTGGGAGGAGCCCCTGGCTCCTTTCTTTTACCAGCTCCATCCATGTGAGGATAAGTCAAAGGTCCTGCTCGACCACTGTTGGCTTCTCTTGGAAGCATGGAGGAAATGATTCCTTACAGACCAGAGCTTGTCATATTTGTAATAATTTTTGGTTATGTAGAAGTTTTAAATTTTAACATTGGAAGTTTTATTTTGTGATTTTTCAAACTCTCTCCTCTCCTGGGATGCAAAAAATATTCTGTTTCTTGCCTACAGTTTTAAATGGTAAAATATCTAGATTTTTGGTTGTCTTGGCAACTATTTTTGATTTAAGTGAGATAAAAATTTAATTTTAATTACATTTTGCATATGAATTATCTGATAGTGTGGATAATACCATATCTTGGATTTATATTCTATGTCATTTGTCTAAGACAAGTTACTTCCATATTTCCATTTTTATTCTTCAAATTGAACAGACTATTTTTGATCCTGTATTATTATAATATACTTTGTATCGCTTCATTAATTTATACAGACAATTGTGTTGGCATTCTACCTGGAATTTATCCAGTTTCTAGAGACTGATATAGTAGTCTTACTATCCATGAACATTGTATACCTCATCACTTTTTTTTTTTTTTTTAGAACTTTTTATTTATTTATTTTTTTAAAGGCAGGGTCTCACTATGTAACCCCAGTTGGCCTGGAACTCACTATGTAGACCATCCTAGGCTAGTCTTGATCTCACAGTGATCTGTCTGCTGATACTTTTGAAGTTCTGAGATTAAAGGCAACACCACCAAGCCAGCAGGACTTTTTAATTATTTAATAATACTTGGCAATTTTCAATAATAAGGGAATGCACATCTTTTGCTGGAATTATTCCTGGGTAATTTATGTCTCATACTTTATTGCAAATGACATCTTGCCATAAAATCTGTTTTCCCCAATTGGTTATTGTGAATATATTTAGAGAAATGTCTTTGATTTTTATATATTATTGCTTTTTTTATTGAGGAGAAAAATAACAATGCCAATTTGCCGTATATTTCAGGGCACATTTGTTATATAGATTTAGAGATATTAATAATTACATAGCAGTGCTAACTAATAAGTTACTTTAAAGTCATAAACATATTGAACTTAGTTTGACAAAGACTTACTGACCCCATCTTGGGGCAGTTTGAAGTGAATTGGAAAATGCATTTCCAGGTTTTACTGGATAGCTATTGACTTAAAAAAAAAAAAAAATCTACATCATTGTTGGAAATCCCAAGAAAATTCCAGGGATTAATTTGACACATCAAAATTAATTTACCTATAGTCTTTATGTTGCTGACTTCAGAATTTGAATTAGGTTATTCTTATAAGAAAAAATGTGTATGTGTAGAATTTCCAATGTTGGAACCAAATTTTATATGAGGAACTTTAATTTTCAAGATCGTTACTCAGAAAGTTATAATAGGCCACACTCACATAATGTTTAAAAAAACAAGGTTACCAGCAGCTATCCAGAATCAATCTATGTGACCATTACAATAATATGGTCCTGAGAGTCCACACCAGGAAACACTATTATATAGTTAAAGATCTCTTAGAATGAGGTCAATTTTCTTATCTTGCTAGAGTTATTTCTTTGTAGAAGATATGAACTCCTACCCATAATTTAAGTCAATTGCAAAAACAAAAACAAAACCTACTTCAGGATGTTTTCTTAATCATTTGAAAAAATTAACTTCAAAATATAGTCACAGTGAACTGAAAATATAAATGTACAGATTAAGAATGTAAAATTCATTAATACATTAAAAAGGTAAAATTCATATGAAGACTTTTTAAACTCCTGGGTGGGAAAAACCTTTCCAATGACCAACAGAAACTTTAAGTTTAAAGGTTGACTAAAATCTTCTATAGAACTTTAAAAATAAACGGAAACAATAGTGTCACACCTTTAACAAATATTTTTAATTGATAATGTCCTCCTTTAGTATAAGTTAAGGATGAAAATATTAATTTAAGGCATTCTATATTACTTCTTGAGAACACATTTGGGATAAACCCCAAAGGAAATTTGGCAATACTGTTGAAAACCTTAAGATTATATTGAAAACCTTAATATATGTATATATATGACATTTAAAATATTTAAACATATTCAATCATGTAATAATACAATTTAGTAAAAAGTCTCAGAATAATGCTAAATAAAAAACAGAAAGTGAGTTGTTACTCATTATACTTTCATTTTTGTTTACAAGACTTGCTTTTGATTCTGTGTATAACACAGAATGAAAACATTTGACAGGAGCTATTTTTCTGAACATGATGATTTGGGCTGAATTTGTGACCCACCCCCATTATATGCTGAAGTTTTAGCTTCCAATATGATGATGTTCTAAGATGAGGCTTTTGGTAGTTGACTAGGGTTAGTAGATGAGGTCATAAAGTGGGGCCCTCATGGTGGGATATTTATAAGAGCAGACACTAGAGAAGACTCTCTCTCTCTCTCTCTCTCTCTCTCACACACACACACACACACACACAAACACAAACACAAACTCACATACACACACACACACACACACACACACACACACACACACACACACACACACACACACACTCACAAGCTGTAAGCCAGGAAGACAGTACCAAACCACTTACAAGCTATAAGCCAGGAAGAGAGCCCTCGCCATGACTGACTGGGCTGACACCTTGATTTAGGACTTCTGGCTCCAGAATTGTGAAAGAATTAATGTCTGCTATTAAGTCACTCAGTTTGTAGTATTTTTTTATTGCTACCTGAGGAGACTAATGCAAATGAGGCACTAACCTCTTTTTTTTCTTGCGTATCATGGTCTCTGGATTTTCTGAATTTGCATTTAGAACTACATAAGACATTTCCCATTTAGAAGTATAAAAGATATTGTGAGATATACTATTATGATATTAGAAAACTCTTCAGCATATATGGATGATTCTGTGAGAAACTCACCATTAATTAAACTAGTTATTTAAAATCAGTTTGTGATTACCTCAGCATGTCTTTATTAATTTCCTCCGTACACTAATTGTTTGACCTACAGTTAAATTTAACAAAACAAATTGAATACTTCTTAGCTCTGAATGTCAAAGATTGATAACATTTCTGAAGATATCACTGAAGAACAGATTTATTTTTCCCCCACCTAACTATAATTACTATTTGGAAACATTGGCTATCTTATTATATTTCTAATTAGAGTGGCTAATTAGCATTCTGTTTTAGGATTGCATGCTTAATAATGATGAAGTTATATACAATTTTCTTACCTAAGACATTTTATAATTATCTGTATGCTCCAGTTTCCTCTTATGCCTTCAATTTTTGGTATATTTTTAATTGAATTTTTATGTATTTCATACACATCTCAATCATCTTTATATCCTCTTTCCCATTATCACTCTCTCATAGCCCCCCCAATGGATTTCATGCATTTTGTCATTTGTGTTAAGGCTTATCCAGTCAAGCTAATGTCCTCTGATGTCTCTCAGTGCAAGTTCATCCAGTAGGGTCTAGTCAGCCTATCTAGAGTCACTTCCTTAAAGAAGATCATTTTTTTCTCACCCAGTGGTAATCAGCTACCCAATAGTTCTTTGGCTAAGAGTGAGGCCTCCTGCCCATTTTCACCATTTTATACTGGGTTTTTGTCTGCTTGAGTTTGCATGGGTCTTGTGCGTGGTGTCACCGCTACTGTAAGCTCATATGAAGAAGGTCCAGTAGCCTTTAAGTCTCCATTTCTAAAGTGTATAGAATAAGCATCCTGCAGAGTATGGGTCCTTGGACAGAACTCCTATGGTGATATAGATTTTTACATCTTCATATCAGATACTGATGAATTCTTCCATATTGATATGTTTGTCTATAATTCTTTTAAAATTTTTTATTGAATTTTTGTGTATTTCATGCAGAAAATCATCTTTATATTCCCTTCCCCTTTGGCACTTTCCCATAGGCCTCCCACTGGAGTTCATATCTTCTGTCATTTGTGTTAATTCTGTCTATTATGTATAGTTAGGGTCCTCAGATGTCCCTCAGTGCAAGTTCATCCACTGGAATCTAACTATGGAAATAAAGGGGAGGAAGGAGCTCAAGAGAAATGGGACCATAGCAGACAGAAATTATCAAGGGAGAAATGGGGAAAATGGGGACACTTTAAAATGGGAGGGTAGAGAGGGAGGGTAAGACAGAAAGAGAAAGAGGAGACATAAACAGTGCCTAGCTAGTATAAAAAAAAAACCAGAGAGAATGGTATCAGTCCAAAAACCTACTGAAAAATTACACATACAATATCTCTACATGAGTCTGTGAGTATAACTGAAAGCTACATAACAAGAAACAATGCCAGACAGGAGAAACCCTCCTTTGAGTTTTTGATCAAGAAAGTCCTAGAGACTGCCAAAATTATGCAGGCTATTGCCAAAGTCCTTTACTACCTCATAGAACTTGAAGGTAAGACCCTATTGCTGAAGACAGAACATAATTTAGACACAGGATTTGAAGCAACAGGGTTGGAACTGACCTGAAAGACAGTTCCTCTCAAGGCTAGCTCTCAAAGCTTGGGGAGAACGCCATGCAAGCTGCTCAAGGGAGAACATCAATCAGTGGTCCAACCCCAGCTTCAAGGCCTAAAGTCCACATCAATGACCAGCACAGCAAACAATATTAGTGCAGTAGTGGCACTTTTATCTTGGGGATAATCAACAGCTACCTGATTGTACTTAAAGCCCACTCAATGAGAAGAAACTCTTGTGTGGTACTATAAATGTAGCCAAATACAAATGGCTAGAGAGATCATAGATCTTAGAGAAAACTCCAAGGCTGTCACATCCTTAGACAAATGCAGTATAGATCCTTAAATCTATAGATAAGTATACCAGTTACCACCCATCAAAGAAGCCTCTTTTTCAAGAGACAAAGATAGTTACAAAGTTCCACAACTGGTCATACACAGAGATTGTCTGTGACTTGTCCAAGCCTAAGTGGCACATCTAGAATGCAGCCTCTACACCTAAGGCTCACAGAACATAGAACAAGGGATGAAGAGAACACTAATGAATCTTGCAATTCTCATACAGGAAGCTCCCTCATGCAACAGAGGACCAGAAACACAAAAGGCCACTAATGGCCAAAATGCAGAGAATAAGAGTCGGCAGAGTGTGGGTCCTTGGACAGGACTCCTATATTAAAATCCACCCACCAAGGACTCAGGGATCATTGTGGAAGAGGGGGTAGAAAGATTGTAAGAGCCAGGGAGGAGCTGCATGATCGTATGGAAATATTCCTACAGGCTCTTAGTACTCTTCTTATATGAATCTACAGCAATGGTGTCAGCAAACACAAGAGCCATGCAAACTTAAGCATTAATTATCATAGCAACAATCACATTTATAGATACTGAAGGGGAAATTGCACGTAAAACAGTGCCATTTATTTATTCACAGAGCTTCAGTAATTAAATAGAGATGAACTTTCTAGCCAAAAAGATTCATTTCCTCTGCAGTAATCAGCAAAATTCATTCTTCCTGTTTCCTTGGCTTCACAAATAATCTGAGGATTCAAAGAGAACTTCTGAAGCTGACAGCTTCTTCATTAGCACATGTTTGATCTTTGCAAAGCCTTCCAATCATTTACTGGGTTCTTAACCACTTGCTTCCCTAATGTGTAATACCCTGAGATTCTGCCTCCTATGGCATACAGCGTTAACTATCACATGCAAATTTTGAGATCACCCAGAGGTTATCCTCAATGTAAACATTAACACCAACAGGTAAATATTTTTAGTAACACTCTTGCAAAGTGCCTGTTCAGGATGAAAGAAGGAGAAATAAAAAAGGGGGGTGGGGGGAACGAAAGTAGTTCTATACCAAGGGACAATAGATAGCATCAGGCTCAAATGGCTAAAACTGGAATTTAAAGAGATTATGACATCAGTAATAATATTTCATCATATACAGGTTATGTCTCAAAAATAACTTTTATTTCCACTTGATGGAATACTATGCCACTATAAATATTTATTTTGACAAAGGTTATTATTTTTAGCTAAAATTTATTGGACATTTATTGGATGTCAGCATTAAGATTTAACATCATGTACCTCATTAATTACTCTAAAGAGCATGAAGCAGATACTGTCAGGTATATTTGGAGATGAAGTGATTTCCAGGGAGGTTAATTGTCCAAGGAAATACAACTACTAAATTACAGAGGTGGGACCTGACCCCAGGTCTGTTAAACATGGAAAGCCTTTTAGTGAATTATAAAGCTATGAGCCATGTTGCTTGTAGCTTTATGTGAGGAATCACAAGAGTGAATATAACACAATATACATTGTGATGCAGGTATACGGAAACTGTATTCATTACAGACAGACGCTTGGAAAGGAACATGGGAACATGTTTGTGCTTCTTGCTTTTGTTTCTAAGAACCTAAGACAATAGGGTGGTTAATGGGAGTGAACTCACTGGTAGCCCTGTAAACAAAGCCAAATACACATGGCAGGAGAGGACATAGATCCTAGAAAAAACCTTATCTCTTTCATATCTCTGGACACCTGAAATTTCTTACTATATGCTAAATATCAATCCTTGGATTTACAGGCAAGCATGCTATACACCACACATCAGGGAGGCTTCTTTTTTGTAACAGATGGAGGCTACTGCAGAATTGTGCAACTGGTCAGATACAGAGTCACCTATGGCTCAGAGGGGGCGGAAAGAGTCTAAGATCCAGAGCTGGTTCATGAACACAGGGAAGCAGAGGCTTTCAGGCCACTGAAGGTTGCACAAGTGAACTGGTGGCAATGGTAGCATTGAGCACAGGACTCATGCCAATTCAATTAAACAAGGGCCCAGAGAGAAGGAAAGAAATGGGTGGTGGGCCAGCCCTACATTGAGAACTATTGGAGACTGAGGGCTGCTGGGTGAGGGAGAGTATGCCTTACATACAGTCTCTAGATGAGCTGACTAGACTCCAGTGGATGAATTTGCACTAAAAGATATCTGGGTACAAATGCTTGACTGGATAGGACTTAATATGTATGGCAGAGTGTATGAAGTCCAGTTGGGGGATGGGGGGAGGCATGAATGAGGGAGGGCATCTAAATCTGATTGTGAACTGTCGTATGAAAAAGCTCAATAAAAATTAAAAAAAAATAAAATAAAATTTAGAAAAGGAGAAATCTAGGAGAGGTGTTTTCTCCCTCCCCACCCCCCGTCCCCTGGTGTGTTCGTAAAAGTTTTTCGTTGTCTTAGTAATAAAATAAAAAGAGAGATATGATAGCACATGCCAAGAATAAGACAGACTCAGGATTTCGGTCCCTGAGAAGCACTGAGCAAGTAAAGGCCGAGGAAGCTGAAGGTCAGTGCTTGCCTCACTGCTTGCCGGGAAGCCGCTAGATTCTGCTGCATCAGGGTTAGTTTGGATTGAGTCCATGAAGGCCCTGTACAAATAGTGTTGATTGTCAAGGACGGCAGGAAGGCAAACATTTGCTCATTCCAGGAAGGAAGTGCATTATCCTGGAGTCCTAGGCTTGAACTCTTCCATGAGTTGCAAAATTATCAGGTTCTTTTGAAAATGAGTGCTTTGAGAATCTCTTCTTGTAAAATAAGCCTAGACATAGTTCTACTATAGGTGCAGCAGCTGGTGGCCATTTTGCTCTTTAAGAAGTAAAAAGTCTGAAAAGAGAAGTGCAGATGAGGGTAAACACAGCTCAGAGAAGTCAAGGATGGTGGTTTCAGGGTGTGAGTGGGGAGATCCCCAAAGGAGGTGTCAGTGAATTTAGACCATAGAAATGAAAATGCACATTAGAGGAAGAGGGTTGAAAGCTATTCTGTATGAATAGGTACTTGTGTAAATATCTAAAGGGAAAAAGAAGTTCCATTTAAGCATTTTTCTGATGTTACCCTATTGATGCTAGACAATAATTATTTTTTAAATCAATATTTTTATTCAATTTTTTGAGAATTTTATACACGAGTATTATATTTATGTCGTTTCCATGTCTCCCTCTCACCCCTCCAACTCCTCTTGTTCCTCCCTAGTCCCTTTCAAAATTCATGAGCTCTTATATAATTATTGTTACACACACATACACACACACGTACACACATACAACCTACTGACTGCACTTAGTGTTGCTCATATGTACAAATGTTTAGGGCTGACCACTTGGGATTGGGTAACCTGTCAAGGGACTCATCCCTGGAGAAAACTGATTCTCCCTCTCTTATCAGCCATCAATTGCCTGTAGCTCTCCTAGGGGTGGGGCCTTGTGAAATTTACCCATTCACATTGACATGTTGACTGGCCATAACTACTTTTAACTTACAGTTATCAAAAATCTGGATGGTATACCAGATTCTGTACAGTCACAGACATGTGATCTTGCATTTCAATAGTGCATGCCTTTCAATAACATAGGTTTGGGCCTAGAGAGATGATGCCTTAGCAGTTAAGAGCTCAAACTGTTCTTGGAGAGGACCTGAGCTCAGTTCCCAGCACCCACATGAGGCAACACACAGCTACCTGTAACTCCAACTCCTAAAAGCCAAAGCTCTCTTCTGTATTTCTTGAGTACTTAAACTCATGCATGCATAACCACCCATCATGCATATATACATGTAATTAAAAGCAAAGTAAATCTTGAAAAAATAGGTTTACTCAAAGGAGCAACAAACAAAAGCCTTGTATGAAAAGGGTAAATATTTTAGCTTGTATTTGAGAAAGGAAAACTTCATTACATAGCAGTTCAATGGAGGTTTATCATGGAAGGAACAGAAAAATAGAGACAAACAAGATCATAGCATTAATAAGCTCTAAAACTGCTCAGGAATGACCAGGCCAAAAGCATAAGCACAAGGGTGCAGGTAGCTGCCCTCTGCAAGCCACACTCTTGTGTAGTCACCTTTCACAGGGTATCAGGGTTAGTATGTATGCCCAATAAAATCTGGCAGGCATAAAGGTATGCTACTTTTGTTAAAATATTTTATTTATTATTTTTATTTTATTTTATGTATATGAGTGTATTGCATGCATGTGAGTGTACCCATGTTGTGCAATACCTGTGGAGGTCAGAAGAGGGCATCAAATCCCCTCTACAGAGCTACAGAGGGTTGTTAGCTGCCAAGTGGGTGCTGGGAATTGAACTGGTGTTCTCTGCAAGAGCAACCAGTGCTCTTAACCGCTGAGCCATCTCTCCAGTCTTGGTGTGTTTCTTCTGAAATCAGGTATGGAAGACACTGGCAGATATCTTGGTCTCTCTGTTTCTTACATAACTTATAGATCATAGACTGTTTGAAGAAGAGACCCACATGGTAGAGAATTGAAGACTTCTACTTACAGCCATGTGAGTGCCCTTGGAAACAGACCTAGAAGTCTTAGCTGCAGCTTGACTTTGCAGAGACCTCATCAGAAATCTTGAGACAGAATAACAAAGCTAGCTTTTCCCCAGGCTCTGGCCCTCATAAATGGTTTGAAAATGGAGGTTTGTTGTTCCTGTTTGAGACTAATTTGTATCCGGCAATATGTATCTAATTCTGGAAAATGGTGGACACTATAGGCTCCCACAGAGGGTACATTCATGGAAGTCATCTAGGAGAGAGAGGAACAATCAGGGGCAAACAGCAAAGTCATAATCTAGAGAGTTGGAACTCATGTGCCTTAACTCCATTCCAAAACTGCTTAGCAAAAGATTCACTTTGGATTCTATGACAATTTAAGGAGTATTCATTTTCTATTGATTCAACAGCAGGGCATGGTGGTACACACATTTAATCCCAGAAAGAGAGACAGAGGCAGGCAGATTGAGGTAAGCCTGGTCATGTTCCAGGCCAGCTGGGGCTACAGGAAGACCCTGTCTTTAAAATCAAACAAAAAAACAAAGCAAAATAAACAATAACAAAAAAATCCAAAATCATTTTCTGTTGATTCATATTCTTGATTACAAACTGAAAGTGGTATGACACCAGACTCATTGCTTTGAAGGCCTAGCCTCATCTGTAGTACACTTGGTAGAAGGTGTGTGAATGACCCCCTTTTTGGGTAAGTGCTCTGGATATGGAACTCACCTTCATTAACTAGAACAGCTAACATAAATGGCTATGCCAAGGACCCTGTGCTAATCATTCTGTATGAGTTCTTGGTTAGTTGGCCTATTCCAATGCTATTTTATCATTCTCATGTTAGAGAGGAGAGTACTAAGGCAAACAAGGCTAGGTTGTGTCCTAGTCAATACATCTCTTAAGCTCCAGAGCTAAGGCATGGGTCTGACTGGTCTGATGGCAGTGCTTGTGCTTTGAACTATGTCATGCACAGCTATTAGAAGACATTGCTATCTGTGGATTGGACACTTATAGACTGTCAGCCCGTTTGGAGGAAGAAGTGTTTGTTTATTCTATAGAACCCTAGACCCCCATGGTTGGCTGTCATATTCAAACTGAAGCTTTCTAAAATTCAGTTTTGTTGAGTACTCAAAATATTCTAAAAGAAAATGGTGGTTATTTCATTTTTAAAAACCTATGGAGAGCCAGGCACGGTGACACACATTTTTATTCCTAGCATTCTGGAGGCAGAGGCAGGCAGATCTCTGTGTTTGAGGCTAGCCTGGTCTACATAATCGAGTTCCAGGCCAGCTGGGGCTACAGGGAGAACCTGTATCAAAATGACCAAAAGCAAGCAAGCAAACAAACAAAAACAAAAACAAAAACAAAACTATGGAAAAACATGGCTTTCTTGCCAATGTCCTAGTTTCTTGCCCCCTCATCGAAGATCGTCCATGTTGCCATCCCTCCCCATTGCTCCCAGCTTTATGATGGAATGTTTTAATTTGCTCCACATAGAACATACTTGCTCCACTTTCTTGTACTATTTTAGTCTGTAAAGCACTTTGGATACCAGTTTATATGAAAGATGTTATTTGAAATGAAATTTATATTGTGAGCTACATTATTATAATTCCCTTCCTGCTTTGGTCCTACTGAATCTTACACAGTTGCTTGATGTTTGATGCAGTGCCAAAATTTAAATGGAAAGAGTGTTCAGAGTTGATGCTCATGTATTACTTATTTAATCTGCTGCTGGTGCAATCCACTATTGAGTTCTCAGTTTTCAATATGTTCCACAGCCTACTCTAACATCCATCTTTCTTGTTTCATTGGGGAAAAAATCTGCAGTATGTATGTAGTTCCAAGTTCAGCATAAGCAGGAAGTTGTTGGGCTTTTGGGTGATATCACAGGATACAGCTTAATAAGAAATCCACAGTTACCAGTAGTTGATGCTTATCAGTTGTTATTTGAGGATTAATTATCTTGGTTTTGTTTCTTTTGTCTATCTATTCTGTTCTTTTCTCTTTATTTATTCTGTTCTTTAGTACTTCAGCACAAAGAGAAAGAAAATGAATTGGTACTTTGAGTGATTTTTGGGGGGGTGGTGATCTTGTTGAAGACTTGACAAGGCAGAAGGAAGTATTATTTAAAAGACAAGGGTGACACTGGTAGCTTAAGTTCGCGTGCTCTATGGCCAAAGTGTAGAGAGTAATAGTCTGCAGAGTGTGTGTCCCTGGACAAGACTCCTATATTAAACTTCACCCACCTAGGGCTCAGGGACCATTATGGAAGAGGGGGCAGAAAGATTGTAAGAGTCAGGGGAGGAGGTGCATGAGTATATGGAAACAGAGTCTTACAGGCTTCTGGGACCTTGTTCATAGGAGCCTATGGCAGTGGTGTCAGCATGCATAAGACCCATGCAAACTCAAGCAGACAAAAACCCAGCATAGAACTGGAGAAATGGGAAGCAGACCCTCACCTTAGCAGAAGAATTATTGGTAGCTGATTACCATTAAGTGAAGGAAATTGATCATTAAAAGAGAGACTCTAGATAGGCTGACTAGCCCCCAGTGGATGAACTTGTACTGAGGGATATCTGGGTACACTAATTTGACTTGATTGGCCTTAACATATATGACAGAATGCATGAAATCCAGTGAGTGGGCTATGGGGGGAGTCTGGGTGGGGGAGGGGGCATAAAAATGATTAAGATGTTTTGTATGAAATACAAAAAAACTCAATAAAAAGTAAACATTAAAAAAAGACATGACAAAGCAGAAGGAAATATTACTTAAAAGACGAGGGTGACACTGTTGGCTTAAGTTCACTTGCTGTACGGGTTTGTGATTTCCAGGGGGTTTGTGCACCCACATTAATTATATTTCAGGTACTGAGCGAAAGTTGCCTACTTTATTTTGTTGGTACAGCTGTAATTATCATTATACAACAGATGGTCATAGTATTGTTATTATCATTTACTCAAAAACTCACTCTTGTACATTTTTGGTATCAAAGTGATACACTAATAATTAGATGACACATGAGATTTTGCTCTTTTGCTTCAATCTCTGAGTTTCTAAACTCATCTAGTTTAAGGCTTAACCTTACTTTCCTTCTCTGGCTTCCAGAGCACTCTGTGTTGGGTGCTCCTTTGATAATGAATGTTTCTGTAACATGCTCAAACTATGGCACATACTCTTTGAGACAGAGGTATCTCTTGATTCATTTTCTGTTCTCATGACATTTGGCTCCATTTCCTGTAGAAAGGAGGTGTTAGGAAAGTACTTAGAACTAGTCAGTAAAAAATTATTTATTATTTTTTTCTCTAAACACTACTCAAAAATCCTCCAAATACAATTACACAAGTACTATGTCAATATAATATTATCGACATATGTTTGTACATTTATATTGTTATTTAAAAATAGATTCTTTGGGGCTGGAGAGATAGCTCAGCAGTTAAGAGCACTGACTGCTCTTGCAGAGGACCTGGGTTTAATTCCCAGAACCCACATGGTGGCTATGAACCATCCGTAACTCCAGTTCCAGGGGAATCTGAAGCCCTCTTCTGACCTCTGTGGCATTGTATGACATGGGTGCACTCACATACATGCAGGCAATACACTCATATACATAAAAATAATAAAAATTAATTGAAAAACTAGATTCTTTGAGGTTAGGGAAGATAAAACTGAGATTTAGAAAGCATCTAATCAAACTCATATTTCATAGGAAGGCCAAGGTGGGTTAGAGGTCTTGAAACGAGACCTGGATCTTGCATCTATTGTTAGTATGATCTTGGGCAAATTATTTGCCATCTGTGAGTTAAAATGTTTAGGCAGTTTCTGTGGCCATTCAATGAGATGATGGGTGCAAAAATGCTCTGTGAGAGTTCAGCTTCTTTATTTGTGTTCATTCAGGGAACTGATGTACCTAGACACTCCAGGTTCTGTTTTTCAGATGGTAGCAGAGCCAGATTTCCTCAGGTTTTGTGTAATTAAATGTCAGAAGGTACATTTCAGCCAGATCACAGCTTTGCTTACAACACATGCAGTATATCCTTCCCACTTTGGTTAGTGCTGATTTGAAATATTACCATTAGAGTTGAAAGTTTTGGCAAGTAGAACTGACCCTCAAGGACCTCTCATGCAATAACTGACCCTGCTGTGAGATATAGAATGGGGATGAGATGTTTGGCTCTGCTTGCTTTACGCAGAGCATTGCTGTGTCAGTCAGATGGAAAGGCATGTGGAAATATTTTGGTAAAGGAGCTGTGTAAATTTCATAGTTGCTGGTACTTGCTTTCTGCATGTGAGTTTATATTGAACTTCTCAGATCAGGAAGAAAAGCATTTCTCATATAAATTTCATGCTAACTCACTAGAATAGTTAGTTTGTATA
>NW_008357993.1:3050438-3061852 GCF_000622305.1 Nannospalax galili | reverse complement strand
GTGGAAATATTTTGGTAAAGGAGCTGTGTAAATTTCATAGTTGCTGGCACTTGCTTCCTGCATGTGAGTTTATATTGAACTTCTCAGATCAGGAAGAAAAGCATTTCTCATAAATTTCATGCTAACTCACTAGAATAGTTAGTTTGTATAAAACTTTTAAAAAATAACATTGATTTTTCTTTACAAGTATGATTATCCAATTAAATCTTCCTTTTGTGATAACAATTTCAGTTTTTTTCAAAATTCTTTATTTTTTGTCCAAAGGCCATTAATATATATTTGCTATGTTTTTGGTCTTGTTTTCCTACTGTTAGTTATTTTTGTTTGTTTCTTGTTGATGGCCCTTCCTTCCCTCCCTTTTTCTCTCCCTTCCCCCTTCCTCCTTCCCTCCTTCCTTCCTTCTTTGAGTGTTTCTTTCACTCCCTCTAGATGCACCAACCATATGGAGTCTCACAAATAAATTCTCTGAATTAAGAGAAACTCTGTCAGTAATTTGTTAGTTGCCCCTTAGGGAAAATGGCTGCGATTTTACCACTTGGGTTTCCCTTCAAGAGCATTACTATAAAAGAAAATTGTCCTGAATCATAACTCTTACTCCTCCCCAATTTATAGAGCTACTTCTCCTTAAGAGTCTATACAGAAAGAATCTCAAATAGGCACCTAATAAAAGAAATTCAGCTCACATTAAATTACTAGAATACCAGATGGTGGAGTTTAAGTATTATTCAACTACTGTTTATCCTACCCCAGTGCTCATTTAAAATTCAACATTTTTGAGAATTATTCATGGAGCCACAGTTGTATTTCATGCAGATAACAAGCTTAGTTTAGAGTGAATTACCAGAATGCACCCATCATTTCCATACTTCCCTGGTTATTGTTAATTTGGATTGCAACTATTAGTTAAAGTGGAGAGGCTTTTGAAAGCAAATCAATATCAAGCAATCCTGGACATAATTTGTTTGGCAATCTGCAGGGAGGGCAAATCATTAAATTTTTCAGGGTAGAACTTACCAAAGAATGTGAGGCTCCATCTGCCAAAGCCAAACACACAACTGTTTGATGAGTATGCCGCTTCCTCCATAGCAGCCTGCCCACTGAGCACAAAATTATTCTTGCTTTTTATCTAATGGCTGTGGCATAACTTTTAAGTGAATGTAAAAAACAATTTCATCTTCCAACACTTCTCTATATGAATCACTGGAAGATCAACAAAGCTGTCTCTGACGCGACACAGTCCCTATGTAAAGTCGTGAGGGTCTTTGATGTGATCATTAGGACACAAACATTGTCACATATAGATTGCTGATTTCTACCTGACACCAGTTCCCACCAGGCATTTTTATTTTATTGACACCACATTAGGGAAAATGACAAGCTTTCCTGCTTCAATTCATTAAGAAAAATAATAGGAGATCTTTTAAAACAACATCTATTCTATTGCTAACAGCTAATGCTTTGACTACTTGAAGAATTTTTCCCTCATGTTTAAATTTAATCTTTTAATAAAAAAGTTGAATTCAATTTGACATATCCTCAATGCTTGAAAAGGCTTTAAGAATGTTAAAAAAAATGTGTATGAGTAATTTGCCTGTATGTATGTAAGTGCACCCATGTGTTCAATGCCCGTGGAGGCCAGAAGAGGACACCAGATCCCCTGGAACTGGAGTTATAGACAGTTGTGAGCCAACATGTTGGTGCTGGGAACTGATCCTAAGTCCTCTTCAAGAGCAGCCAGTACTCTTAAATGCTGAGCCATCTCTTCAGTCCCCCCAAAAGGCTTTTATATGTGAAAAACAGGGCTTTAAAATAATCTTGTGATTTTATTATTGAATTTTCCAAATTGTGAAATCAAGGGAAACACACCCTGCAGTGTAGCACTGCTTTCAGGGGTGGTGGTGGGGGGGGGCACTTACTAAGTATTAGAATCCTGTGCTGGGAGTCTCACACTCATTTATCTTGTTTAGTTCCTACAATGACATTTCAGGGGATCCTGCACAGATGGGGAAACACCTTAGAAAACTTAGTAAGCACAGACCAGAAGCACAGCTTGACAGTACCTGGTATCAGGGGCTTATGTTTTCCCTACTGCAGCTTGCTTTCTCCTTGGACATCATGAGTGTTGCAGTGTGAAATCACACAGGGAAGTTCATATTCACACTTTAAAAATGATATCACCAGGAATGGAGAGATGGCTCAGTGGTTAGGAGCATTGGCTATTCTTGCAGAGGACCCAGGTTTGGCTAACAACCATTTGTAACTACAATTCCAAGGGATCAGATGCCCTCTTCTGGCCTTCACAGGTATTTCATGTACATGGTACACTTACATATTGGTGAACACTCATACACATAAAATAAAAAATGATGCCACAGAGATGAAATCACAATATATTTTTTCAAGACACCCAACATAAAGTTCTTCTTGGGTACATCTTTATATCAAAACCTACTCCTTTACAGTTTGTGAGTTCATCCACAACACCTTATAGGGACTGTGCTTCATATAATAAATTAAACTCACAAATACTAAAGCATTCCTGTGGAAAAGCAAATATCTATGGGTTCATAGAAAGTCTTCTTAAAATAATTGACTCCAAGCTTAAAGTTCCTCGTTTTAAGAGAAATAATTACAGAACTTAATCATGCTGGGTGATAATTCTCCAAGGATATGTCTCACTTTCTGTGTGTCAGGAGAGCCGAGGCCTTGACTGCCTGTATTCCATGTGGTAAAAAGCTTTGGAGGCTAGTTAGGGTGTCTCCCTCTGGAAGAAGTAACAGGATGATTACTATCCATTTTACAGGATCAGGTTTCTTAAATTTGAGTGCATCTCTCTTCTGTAATGCAACCCACTATTAGTGCACACTTTACTTGACCCTCTCTGGAGAGTGTGTGGGAACTGAAGCTTAGAAAAGTGGTACAAGAAACTACTGGTGCTCTAGTTACTGCTATTTCTGTGAATAATGAAATCTTTCATCTCTGACTAAAGAGATTCCTGTCTTCTACTACCATCCATAAAATGGTAGCAGACCAATTGGTTAGTTGCAAGTAGGGCAAAATGTTAGATGCTCACAATCCTTGACATCTCATATGACCGTGGCAATTAAATCACACAAGCTATGCAAATAACTTAGTGACTGCAACATTGAAAACACTCAATCCACATGGGCAATCAATACTACTAGTGTCCCAAATAAAACCAATACATAACTGGTCATGAATAATACAGTATCTTGGTACTTTACATGAATTAACTTTAAATTACATTTTTCAAACAATAATTTAACAGTGGTACTCCTTTGAATACATCTAGTTAGTTCAGTTGGAATTCTTGGGGGTTAAATAAACTCTGTAAAAGTTGGGTTTACGAACCAGGCATGGTGGAACACATCTGCGATCATGGCACTTGGAAGACAGAGGCAGAAGGGTCAACACAAGTTCAAGGCCAATTTGATCTACATAGCAAGAGGCTATTTAAGGCTACACAGTGAGACTCTGTCCTAATAAACAAAAAACAAATGAAGCCAAACCCCAAACCCCCAAAGATGCTGCTGTTCATGAATATTTTGCCTCTTGTGGCCAGGGCAAGTGATATATAAATACTATCAAAGGCATAGCATATTTTATGGTGTAACTTGAATACAGATTTTACAATGTTATAATTTAGTATTGAGGGAAAATTATTAAACCAATCAAGCAAGTGGCTTCAATTGTCTGCCAAAATTTAATGACTCAAAAACCCCAGGGCCTATAGTTCTTTATGTACTTGATCTGAGGAATATTGAAAACATGATTTTTAAGCCATCTGTGAACCATATAACTTATTGATACAAAAATGAGTTAAGAAATACAAATGATAATGTAGCTCTGATAACTGTGGAATCCGTCTGGAATCCCTTCTGTTTCTCTCTGCATCTTTTCCATTTATTTCAGCTCTGTACTCAAGTTATTGAAAATGTGAGGTTTTTTTTTATACAAATGTCAAACTGTGCCCTTTGGAAGATCCTTTGGTTTTACATACCCTGCCTTTAACAATTCTAAGAATCTCTACTTTTGGCTTATTCCAACAACCACCAATTTCTTCTGGCTTCTGGTATTACTGCAGAGGACCCAGGTTTGATTCCCAGCACCCACATGGAGGCTATGAACAGTCCTTTAACTCCAGTTCCAGGGGACCGACACGCTCTCTGACCTCCGTGGCATTGCACGACAAGGGTGCATTCAGAAACATTCAGGCAATACACTCAGACACATAAAATGCTAATAAATAAATAAATAAATAAATAAATAAATAAATAAATATTTTTTTAAAGGGAAAGATGCACATTTGCAGAGGAGAGACCTCCAAGGAATTTTACCAAGATTAGCATCACTAAGAATCAGATATCCACATCATTTGCCCCGGTCTATAAAGTCATGGATATATGACTTCTGGGCATTTTTCTTAGTAATGCATGACTTGAGTCTGAGCATGAGCATATACAAAACAAACCCAAACTGAGGAATATTCTACAAAATCCCTTACCAATGTTCTTCAAAAGCCTTGAAGTATGAAAACAACAAAAGGACAAAAATATTAAAGACCAAGGGACTGTGACCTGCCAATGCAGTGTGGAATCCTCATTTAGATCCAGGCACAATGTTTTTTTAAATAGGATATTAATAGAAACAAACTGGTAGGCTCCAACCAGTCTCTGTAGTTCAATAAGCTTGTTTCATAGCAGCCTCTCAGTTCAGAGACAATTCCTCTGGTTATGTGAGATATTGACACTAGGAAAAGCTGGGTGAAGAAAATCTGAAATTCCCTGTGCTGTTTTCAAAACTCTTTTCTAAGCCTAACATTGCATTAAAATAAAAACAGATTTTGAAATGTATGTTATTTATTAATCATGGCAATAAAATTTGGTGTTATTTTCTGTTAGAAAATAAAGTGAAAAGGGAACACAACAGACTACTCTTGATAAGGAAGAATAATCATATCACATCACACAGTCACAGAATAAAGTGAGATCACTTGTGGAAGAAATTCAACACGATACCAAGCACCACACTTTGCTCCTTTTAGTGTGCAGAGGTAGATGGGCACCATTTTAGTCTTCACACAGCATGTGTTTTGAAAAATCATTTGAGATCACAAGCATTTCTCAGGTATTCTGTGTCCATATAGCAGAAATGCCAGGTCGCATGACTTCTTATTTCAGAATTGTCTAGAATTGAGACTATTAGATGTCATACTAGAAAACACTGGCCTCCTAATCTGAGATAAAATATCTTTTATTAATGAGGTGATGTCTAAAATGTTATCATTCTGGCTGGGGAGCTGACACAGTGGGTAAAGTGCTTGCTGCACAATCATGAGAACCTAAGTTTAGATCCCTAGCACCCATGTATGAAAGCTGGACATCATTAAGTGTAACTCTAACCCCAGTGCTAAGGGGTGTGTGTGGAGATGAGAGACTCTGCCTCAAAAAATAAGGTGGGGAAGGAGTGATGGAGGAGGATGCCTTGTCTTCAAGTTCTGGCTTCCATATGCACATGTACACACATATATGAACAGACACACATGAACATGTGCACACACACACAATACACGCACACACAATAATAGAATTTTATCATTAGAATCTCACTCCAGTTACTTCCAATTCAAGTGCAACCAAAGTTAATACACGGAATTATGTTATTAAATCCCTTTTAAAGTAGTAGCTGGCTGAAGGTCAGTTTGAATAAGAAAAACTCTGAAAAGAGGGGGTACTGTCCTAGTTCCCTTTAACTGTCAACTTGACATAGCCTAGGGTCATAGAGAAAGGAGTCTCAACTGAGGGATTCCCTACATCAGACTGGCCTGTGGACATGTCTGAGGGAGGTTGTCTTAATTGCTAATTGATATGGGAGGGCCCAGCCCACTGTAGGTGGGCCCATTACTTAGACAGGTGGCTATGGGATATATAAGAAAGTTAGCTAAGCATGAACCTATGATTGAACCAGAAAACAACATTCCTCTATAGTTCCCTCTTCAAGTTCATGCTTAAGTTCCTGCTCTGACTTCCTTCAATGATGAACTATAACCTGCAAGCTGAAATAAACCCTTTCCTCCTCTAAATTGCTTTTGATCAGAAAGTTTTATTACAGCAACAGAGATAAACTAGAACAGATGTCAAGAACCAAACAGAAAATGGAGGAAACATATTAAAAGAAATTTCAGAGTTAAGAAGTCCCAAGATTAGATTTTTGAATTTTGCTGTTTATTACCTGATTAAGTTTGGATACATTACTTGATTTTAGCTCAAGTTGGCACCATTAATTCACCTCCATGCAATGTTGTCAAGTATAAATGAGCTGAGAAATGTGCAAGCCCTAGGATGGAATCTGAACCAGATTAGGTACTGGGAGATCCCTGCTTTTTGTTTGTTTAACTTATGGATGAACTTTGTCTCTTCTACAATTTTAACTATAGTACCAAATTTTATTAACTCAAATAGTAATAGCATCCATAGACAGCTAAATAAAGTGCTGGATACACCCCTCAAGCTCGACTCACCACACTTGTGTCTTGCAGACTGAGCTCTGTGTGCAGCCTGCTATGACTCAGTGCAGAAGGCAAGAAAAACAGTCAGCCTCTTGGTTTGATCAAGGCATGGGTTTGGTTTCTTCTAACAGCATTCTCATCTGGCTTGATCTAGGGAATAGTCAAGTTGGAAGAAGGAAAGAAGGTGCTCTTGACAGAACACAATAGCTGTGCCTCTACATAGCTCCGAGGGAGGTGTTCCAGATGAATCACTAATCATAACTAAAACCCTGGTCTCAGTTGCAGAGGACAGGCAAGGTGAAGCAATACAACTTTCCAGAAGCTGAACAGAATTGTAAAGGGCACAGCTGAAGTGTCTCTGTGACTTTGGAAGCAGATGATCTTCAGCAGCTTAGGTTTCTGTTTGTCCTGCCATGGTACAGGGCACTGTGAGCACCCACCTCTGGTGAGAAGCTCTAAACAATGTTCTTAGATGGCCAACCTCTGTGTTTAGAGGGCGGCTCAAAAACTCTCTCTCTCTCTCTCTCTCTCTCTCTCTCTCTCTCTCTCTCCCTCTCCCTCCCTCTCCCCCTCCCTCTCCCCCTCCCTTCGCCCCTCCGTCCCTCCCCCTCTCTCTCCTTTTTCTTTCCCCTTTCCTCTCATCCCCTCTTTCTCCTTCTCTCTCAATTAAAAATGACAGGAAAATCAATGCATATTTTTCTTTCATGCTTTTCACTGAGATTTACTTCACTCATCTATGCTTATATGAATATAACTTCACTGCATTTCAATTTTGTCTTATTGTGCAAAACAATTCTAATCAGAATGTCTTTCTCTTAGTATCTGCATGACCTATGCTTTTGAGATTTCTTTGAATGAATAACACGTTAGAATAGTCAGAAAACAACCACTAATTTGAAGATATTCAGAGGAAATGAAACAGGTAAACCTTATATCCTCCACTTACTTTCCATGATCACCATCTGTGCTCATGGGTAGGGCTATTCTGATGATTCAGATCTGTTGCTAGTGTTTTTGCTGGATAGTCATATTATTTCCATGCAAATAGCATCATCTAGATGAGCTGTTGGTCTTATTCACCATACACTAATATAATACCTTTTCTTCATATTTGGGGAAATATGAAGGAATTGAAGGAAGTGGTCTCTAGGGTCCGGTAGCTTATACTCTTCAGGTTGGGTATCCATTAAGGAACTGAATTGCTTCCAAAACATTTGTAAATTTTAAGGTATTCAAAAGTGTGAGTTTGGCTTTTTTAAATCCCACATTTCTAGTTCAAAATGTTTAAGAGTACGTTTCTAACATTTGTCTTACCACAGAAAGAGAGGTGATGACATGGTAATCAGCTTGATTTAATCATTCTACAATATGTACATATATAATTAATTATCTTAATGCATGTATGTCAAAACATCACATTGTACCACATGAATATATATAATTATTATTCATCGGTTTTTAAAAGTATGATGTGTAGGCTGCTGGGGAGTATGTCAATTGGAGAGATATTTTGGTAGTTAAGTGTCAAGAGTTTGTAAAAATATACATCCTCTTCTAGAAATTCTGTTTCTAGGAATTACATCCACTGAAATAAATAGATGTGCAAAAATTGATGTGCAACATTACTTATCACAGTGCCATTTGTTAAAGCCCAGTATGGAAAATATTAGCCATACCTGGCAACAATCTATCAGATATCTGTTGAATTCCACAGTTACTAAAATGGTAGTGAAAATAAGTATTTATAAAATGGAAATATTCATAAATGCTATTTGAAAAATCAGGTAATAAAACTTGTGCAGTATATTCCAAAAATTTTTTAAAGTATGTGCTCATATGTAAGTAAATTTTAAAATGGGAGTCTATACTCACTTTTTCTTATTTCTGCATGATGAGATCAACATTTATTCTCTATACATGTCTGCATTTTGCAAAATTTTCTATAATAAATGTATATTTGTACAGTACTCAATAATGTTTGATCAGAAATTTTTGAAAATAACATCACACTATTTCCTCATGTTCTGTTCTTTTTTAATTCATTTAGATTACAGATTTATAAATAAATCTATTCCTAATTATCATAATACTAAATACAAAAATGCTTTCTTAGTTTTAAAAAAAAGCTGAAAAAGGGCTGAAGAGATGGCTCAGCAGTTAAGAATACTGGTTGTTCTTGCAGAAGACACGGGTTTGAATCCCAGCACCCACATGGCAGCTAAAACATGCAGGCAATACATGCATACACATAAAATAAAAATAATAAATAAAATATTTAAAAAACATAAAAAATAAATGTGTATTTGTAACTCAAGAATTAGTCACAAATTTTTGAAGTGTTTTGTCATTTAAATTTTATTTATTCTTTGATAATTTCATATACATATATAAAATGTATCATGATCATATCCAAATCTAATTATCTGCCCACTCTTTCCAGTCCCCTAACATGTGCCCCTCCCACCTCCATACATGTTTTAGTTCTTTAAAAAATTCTAATTATTTTATTTGTAATTTTTTATTCTTTGAGAATTTCATACATGTATACAATGTATTTTTTAAATCATATCCTATCTCCTCAACCCTGTTCCAGTGCCCCCATTCCCCCACAAGCCCCTCAACTTCATGTTTAATTTTTTTCTTGAGAAAGGGTCTCACTATGTAACCCTGGCTGGCCCGTAACTTGACGTATAGACCATGCTGGTCTCAAATCAAAGAGATCTGCTTGCTTCTGCCTCCTGTGAGCTGGGATTAAAGGTGTGTGCCAACATGCTGGGCCTGTTTGGCTTTTGAAGGCAATTACCACAAAGAGGTTTTAAATGCATTGGCCATGTTGGTGTTATGTAAAAAGTTTCATATTTTGATTATTTCAGATAATCTATTGTTTTGTTAGTCTCTAAACAGGTTATTCTAGATGAATGTATTTTATACAATTATTTCAATTTTAGGAATCATTTACTTAAAGAAAGCAGTAATCTGAATACTGTAAAGAAGCATCAAGTGTGCACTCTGCAAAGGTCTCTGCTATAGGCTGTGAGGAATAAAATGTAAGCGAGGCCTCTCTCTCCAGGATAAATTGATCATGTCCTCCCCTCCTTGACTCCCCCAGCCTCATTCACCCTTATGGTGCGCGCACTCTCTGGGTGCACTCCCGGAATGGCATGGCGGGTCCGCAGGCTCCCCCTCCATGCATCTGGAGGAAGGCAGGTCTGGCCCCCGCGGGCTTCTCCATGTCTCTATGGGCCTCAGGCTTGGGGTGTGCAGGTATCTCAGGATCGCTCTGGGCCCCTGGATCTCGGGGTCCCTGCCACACCTGGCGAGTCACGGCATGGCTCTGGCCACAGGCGTCTCTGGGAGTGGCAGCAGATAGGTTGTTGTCCGCCGCTCCGGTACTGACAGCTTCTCTGCTACTGGAGCATTGTCCAGCTGAATCCTGTCCCTATTTCACTGGTGTACTTTTCCTCAGGATGTGAGGTCCACTGGCCACTGAACCCCACGGGAAGAGTACGAGGACAGCAAAAGCTAGGAATGTCTGCAAGTCGGTCAGGAGGGAGTGTGCCCCCCGGAGAGGCTAGGTTGTCGGTAGTAAGGCACAGGACTCAAGACTCGGCTTAGTCTGTGTTACAGCTTTATTAAGTGTCTCTGCTCTCAGTAATTCAGCAGCTCTGCGACCCAGCTCTCTGTCTATTAAGAGAAAACTAGGATACTTATACCATGGGGGTAGTGGTAAAAGCTTTGGCTGTTAGATACTTTGTGAGGCATTCTATTTACATATGGAAGTGGATTTCTGCCATGCCGCCAGACTGCTGACTACCTGAAAAATCACACAGGAAAGCATGGTATCCCTAGAGCCAGAGGCCATGTTTATGTTAGAGCATTTGTGGCGGGCACTTCAAAAGGAGTCAGGAAGGATGCCAGGTACTCTGCTGAAAGGAGTCTCAGCACATGAATCCGAGCTGCATGAGCTGTCTGGACATGAAGGGACTTCTACTTCACAGCAGGGGCCCCCAACACACCCTCCCATCTCTGCTGCTGGTCTCTCCTTCTAGCCTGGGTCCTGTCCCATTCCTTCTCTTGGTGCCCTAGACGCCTGGGGAACCACCACTGCTTCCTGATCCTTTGCATCCAGACCAACTTATTTCCATCTGGGGTCGACAGGAGCACTGATTCTGGGCCTAGACATACCCTCACCTCCATCTGCTTCCCTGGGTCTGCATGACCCACCAGCCTCTTTCCTGGATGCTGGGGCTGACCTTTCCTCTTCCTGATTCTTTGCATCTAGACCAACCCAGCTCCTCAGTGCAGTCCCAGGAGCCCTTGGGGCTGCTTCCTGCCCCCATCTTCCTTTGCATCTCTTGGGGGCACAGCCACCAGCTGCCCTAGATGAGCATCTTTCCTGAGTGGGGCTCCCAAGCCAGTCCAACCACCAAATTCCTGAGACCAAAATCTTTCCTGGAGGGAATCAGACCTTAGGAGAAAACCTGAGAGCATCTGATCCTCATCTGACTTGGGCCTCTGTGGGAACTCCTGAAGAAAAAATGAATCTGGCCACTCCAATATAAAATCAAAAGAGAGAACCAGACAAACCAGCCTATGCCCAACAAGTAAGCCACAAAGGCACATAAAGTTTACAAAAAGAAGCAGATGTAAACTCGAGAAAGGAAGGCGTGAGTCTCTCACAAGAACCAGAAATTACAAAAGAAATCCACATGTCAAAGTAACAGAGGAAAATAAGAACATGAAAAAACGAAATATATATCCCCACCAAATACCAATAGTCCTCCAGAGGAGTACAATGAGAACCCCCTAGAGATAATCCACAACATGGAAGTCAAAAGAAAAGTTATAAACATGATAAAAGAATTCAGTGAATTTAAAGAACACG
>NW_008357993.1:3048797-3049275 GCF_000622305.1 Nannospalax galili | reverse complement strand
CTTTCTACTCAGCACCCCATGGAACTTTCTCCAAAATCGACCATATACCAGAGTACAAAACAAGCCTTAACAAATACAAAGATATTGACATAATTCCATGCATTCTATCAGACCACAATGCAATAAAGCTTACAATCAACACCCGAAGAAGCTCTAATCACCACATGAACACATGGAGATTAAATAACACACTCCTAAATGGCGAATAGGTCAAAAGAGAAATTAAGAAAGAAATAAAAGTATTCCTGGAACTAAATGAAAAGGACAATACAGCACAACAAAACCTCTGGGATATGCTGAAATCTGTCCTTAGAGGGAAGTTTATAGCTCTAAGTGCCTACATCAAAAAATCAGAAAGAACACAAATAAATGAATTAACGTTACAACTCAAGTCACTTGAAAAGCCACAGCAAATGAAACCCAAACCCAGCAAGCAAGGAAATATAACAAAAATCCAAGAAATTAATGAAATTGAAAA
>NW_008357993.1:3047496-3047839 GCF_000622305.1 Nannospalax galili | reverse complement strand
GAGAAAAACTGGAAGCATTCCCATTGAAATCAGGAACCAGACAAGGCTGTCCACTATCTCCACTTCTCTTTATCATAGTGCTTGAAACTCTTGCAAGAGCAATAAGACAAGAGTAGGAAATTAAAGGAGTAATAATTAGAAAAGAAGCAATCAAATTATCCCCTTTTGCAGATGATATATTATATCTAAGAGATGCCAATAATTCCATGCCAAAACTCCTAGAAATTATTAACATGTTCAATAAAGTGGCAGGTCACAAAATTAACCTACAAAATCTGTAGCCTTTCTATATACAAATAACAAGCAATCAGAGAAAGAGCACATGGAAACACTCCCTTTCACA
>NW_008357993.1:3046180-3047240 GCF_000622305.1 Nannospalax galili | reverse complement strand
AAAGACCTCGGATAGCCAAAACAACCCTGAGCACTAAGAGCAATGCTGGGGTTTAATATACCAGATTTTATGCTGTATTACAGAGCTATAGTCATAACAACAACATGGTACTGTCACAAAAATGGACCCGTAGACCAATGGAACAAAATTGAAGACCCAAATATGAGTAAATGCAATTTCAGCCACCTGATATTTGACAAAGGTGCCAAGAATATTCACTGGAGGAAAGACTACATGTTTTTCAAATGGTGCTGGCAAAACTGAATCTCCACCTGCAGAATAATGAAACTAAGCCCCTATCTTTCACCACGCACAAAAGTCAATTCCAAATGGATTAAAGACCTCAATGTAAAGGCTGAATCTCTGAAACTGTTAGAAGAAAACATTGGGAAAAACCTACAAGATATAGGTGTAGGAAAGAATTTTCTAAACTGGACATCAATTGCTCAGGAAACAAGGGCAAGAATTAACCTATGGGACTACATTAAAGTAAAAAGCTCTGTACATGAAAGAAGGCAACCAGGGAAGCGACCAGAATACCCACAGAATGGGAGAACATCTTCACCAGTGACACACCCAACAGAGGTTTAATATCCAGAATATATAACAAACTCAAAAAACAGAGAATCAAGACAAGACATAACCCAATTAAAGGATGGGCTAAGGAGCTGAACAGCGAGTTCTCAAAAGAAGAAGTAAGAATGGCTATGAAACATCTTAAAAGGTGTTCAACATCACTAATCATTAGGGAAATGAAAATTAAAGCCACTTTAAGATTTCACTTTACCTCCATCAGACTGGCTAAGATTAAGAGAACAAATGATACCAAATGTTGGAGAGGATGTGGGGAAAGCGGAACACTCATCCACTGCTGCTAGGGCTGCAAACTTGTTCAACCTCTATGGAAAAGCAGTGTGGAGAACTCTTAAAAAACTACAAATGAACCTACCATTTGACCAAGTTATACCATTCATTGGCATATACCCAAAGAACGCCTATTGCTGAGACATTTGTACATCCATGTTTGTTGCTGCTCTTTTCACAATAGCTAAGAGATGGA
>NW_008357993.1:3029442-3045809 GCF_000622305.1 Nannospalax galili | reverse complement strand
GCTAAAGGAAAAGAAAGAATCTGAAAGAGAACAGTAGGAAACAGGCGTTAATAAGGGAGATATGGATAAAAATGGGGTTATGTTAAGGGGATGGGGGAGGGAGGGTTATACAAGGAACCTAGGGGATAAAGGGAAAGAAGGAGCTCAAAAGAGGTAGGACCATAGGACAAGGATATTATTAAGGGAGAAGGGGGGAAATGGGGGTACCTTAAGTAGAAAAACCATGATGGAGGGGTGAGACAATGTAAGAGATAAATAATGCCTAGCTAGTTTTGAAAACCAGAGGGAACCATATTAATCCTACAACCTACTAAAAAATTATATATAGCAGATCAAGGAATATATGTCTAGGTAAGTTTTATCTGAGAACAACCGGTCTTTTCCCAAGATTTATCCACATGACACACAGTAATTAAAAATACCAGACTGGTGGAACTAACATTCTTGGATGCTTAACAGATATACTTTGAGGTCTATAATAAGCAAAGCCAACCATGGTCGAGCAGGACCTTTGACTTACCTTCACATAGGAAGAACTGGTAAAAGAACGGAGCCAGGGGCTCCTCCCAAGCCCGTGTGACACCTGAGGGACAGATCCTCAAACGACCTTAAGAGTAAAAATAAATTGGTTTATCTGGGCCAACTGTATGGCCTTAAACACCCAAAAAGAAAGTACAACCAAAGATTAAAGGGGCCAATATAATTTCTTAAGAATCTATATGCATAGCTAAAGGCTACATAACAAGCAACAATGCCAGATAGGAGATACCTTCTCTAGAGTTGTTGGCCAACGTGTCAAAGAGACTCCCAGATAGTAACCCAGCATAGAACTGGGAAAATGAACAGCACACCCCAATTTTATCTAAAGGAATATTGACAACTGATTGCTGCTAGATGAGGAACAGCTGACCTTAAAACAAAGACCTCTGGATTGGCTGACTAGATTCACCAGAAGGGCAAGTAGGGGAGTGGCTAGGGGTGCTGATAACACAGCAGACAGTAGCAGGGATATCAGAATATAAGGGCTCTAGTGGGGGGTGGGAGGCTATGGGAGGGTGCCATCTGGGAAGTAGGTGTATAGTTGAATAAGATGGTTAGGGATGTTCTGTGTGATATATACAAACACACAAAAAAATCAACAAAATTTTTAAAATGTATTATATTTGAGGAGGAAACATGGAAATTTATGTCATGCTAATTAGTAGAGGTGATAAACATTACCATTGAAATCTCCCCGATGACTTTATAGACATACATAGGTGCCAGGGATCCAAGTGCAACCCATTATGACTAGTAATAATCAGAATCATATAGACTAGAGATGCGTATGCCAGCATCTCAGTGTTAGTAGCAAAAACAATGAGTCTTTCTGCAAGGAACCAAATATTCTAAAGTGAAATGGAGATCTTTTTTAAAGGTTAAAAACACATTCAATTTTATGTCTTACAGGGCTTATGCTCAGTTTAATATTGCATACCTGTATTAATTCAACTGTGAACCTTGAAACTTGCAGCCACTTGTGAAAGAGATGTACTCTTGCTCTGGAGTGTGTTACTGAATACATTAAAGCTGTAGTGAAATGCTTCTTCTAATCATGTAATTATTAAAAGTTTAAAAAAAGATTAAAAAAATAATAATTCTTCAAAACGTAAAAATTTTCTCTTTAATAATTAGTAGATATGAAAAACATTACTGTTGAAATCTACCTGACAACTTTATATCTATGCTCAGATGCCAAGGAGCTCAGAAAGTAACTGACTGTGACTAGTAATAATCAGATATATAGAGATTAGAAATGCATGTGCAAACATCTTAATGTCAATTGCATTAAAAAGAATTTTTTCTGTATGAAACTGTATTTTAATAATGAAATGGTGATCTTTTGTAAAGGTTAAAACCTCATTTAATTTTATGTCTTATAGGGTATATACTGAGTACAGTATTGTATAACTGTAATAAATCAACTGTAAACCTAAAAATTTATAGCCAATTTTGAAAGAGATGCATCTTAACTCAGAAAATTGTTATTCAATATGTCAATGCTGTTGTAATGAAATGCTTCTTCTAAGTATGTGGTTATTAAATAAATAATAAACAAAAAATAATAGTAATCCCATATATGGTTGGGAACCAACACTATCCTCAGGAGTGTGTGATCAGGAGGAGCCAAGAGTATCCTTTTGTATTCTATTAAAACTGTACTACATGGGGCTGGAGAGATGGCTCAGTGGTTAAGAACACTGAGTGCTCTTGCAGAGGACCCGGGTTCTATTTCCAGCCCCCACATGGTAGCTACGAACCATCCTTAACTCCAGTTCCAGGGGAATCTGAAGCCCTCTTCTGACCTCCGTGGCATCGCATGACACGGGTGCATTCACATACATGCAAGCAATACACTCATACACATAAAAGAAAAAATAATAAATAAAATACTTTTTAAAAATGTGAGTGAGAAAGAGCCAGGCTCTCGGTATGGGCAGGTTAGTTGACTCATCCCAGGACACCTATCTGTGTAGAGGCAGAGCCAGGATTAACAGAAAAGTGTCTGGGGGCCACGAATTTATAGATCATGTTGCTGGCTCATCTTGCTTCAAGCACCACTGCTCCACACATGGGCATTGACCTTCTCTCTTCACACTCACTACATCTGTCCCAGAGATGCTCAGAGCTGCACTGTCAACCTGCTTTCCTCCCTGTATAGGCTGTTCCACAAGGCCTCTCACTGGCTCCATCTCTACTTCCTTCTTCCTCCCTTCCTTCCTTCCTTCCTTCCTTCCTTCCTTCCTTCCTTCCTTCCTCCCTTAAAAAAAGATTTATTTTTATTTTAATTATATGTTTGAGTCCCTGCATGTATGCATGTATGTCATGTTCATGCCTGGTGCCTGCAGAATCCAGAGGAGGGTGTTGGATCCTCTGGAACTGGGGTTACAGGCAGTTGGGAGCCATCTGATGTGGGTGCTGGGAGCTCAACCCAGGTCCCATGAAAGGGCAGCAAGTGTTTTTATCTGCTGAGCCATCTCTCCAACCCCTTCATCCTTCTTTTTCAATTAGTTTTTATTTTTATTAAGGTTAGTCGTACAAGCCTAAACACTGCAAGCATTTACAAGCTTTGTCACGAAACACTTTTTAAAGGAATTTTTGTTAGCATATTACACAAAACACTGGGCTTGACTATGACATTCTCAACATCATGCAACATGCTTTGCCCACACGCCTCCTGGGAAGCAGTCACTTCCATATCTCTTACCTGACTTTGCTGTCATTTAGCTTCATGATCAACAGCAGTTTTGGTGGCTACTTCTTGATTTCTCAGTTTCTGGCGTTGCTAGGGACTTCTGAGTTTGGAAGACACGACTAGACACACGACATTTTTCTTCCCTTCCCCTCTCTTTATTTGCGAGTCTTCTAGCGGAGTTTGCTGTAGCTTTGGTTAAATGATATTCCATATTAATACATTATTATGACTATGTAAGTCTGTGGAGATATGGAGCAAGGTATGATTGCTATTTTTTTCCCTGCACAGCATTTTCTTTTCCTTGGAGTTAAAATTATTTTTATATGCTTCATTTTCTTAACTTTTAAAATATGTTAAATCACTACTGAACCTCTCCCTAATATTTTTCTGCATCGCAAATCAAGAGTCTTTCTAAGGACTCTCTTACCAAGTTTTCCTTTTTAACTACGGTATTTTTAGTTTGTAAAAGCTTGTCTTTTGATCTGAATGTGATTTTTAATTGTAGTATTCTGTTCTTTTGGAATGCATTTTCTCTTACTGCTTTGTAGATACTGATAGTGTATTGCTTTTATTTTTAGATTTTCTTTTCCATGTATGGTCTCTGTTTCCTCCAAGTTGCTTTAAATATATTTGTTAGGTCTTTATCTTTCAAATTTTATGTTTGCTTTCACTGTCTAGTAACCCTGGCTTGTCCTCTTGCATTCTGTATTATATATGTATGCACATACTATTGTTTTACCACATTTGGCAGATGTTATCTGTTAATGTTTTATGGTATTTTATAGATTACTGGACACTGGGGTACATGAACAGGTTTACAGGTTGTGAATTTCATGTACTTGACCCGGTTGGGCTTTTCATTTGAAAAAGTTCTGATGGTAACATCATTAGGAACTTTCCTCTTGAGTTAGACCTCTTTCCCAGAGACCTTCAATCTTTCCTAGATGGGAAAGGCCTGGCATCCAGCGTACATGAAGCTGACATCATTAGGAACTTTCCTCTTGAGTTAGACCTCTTTCCAAGAGACCTTCAATCTTTCCTAGATGGTAAAGGCCTGGCATCCAGCGTACATGAAGCTGAGAGGGGGAAAATAGCTAAATTCACTTCACCTTTCAATTTTCAACACACTTGGTGGTCCTGTGTTTATGATCCTAGCACATCTTGGGAGATATATATGCTTTAGAATTAGGCATGGTAGCACACACCTAGAATCCCAGCACTTGAAAGGTGGAGGTAGGAGACTGAGGAGTTCAAACCCTACCTCAGCTACATAGCAAGTCTGAGGCTAGCCTGGGTTATATAAGATTTTTTTCACAAAAGAAAATAAAAAGAAAGAAAGAACAGAAAGAACATGCTTCAGAATTTCCCAAACAACAAACAGATTGATAAAATAATATAAATGTGTAGAAAATCAAACATGTTTATCACTTGTGATGGCTTCTATACATTCCAATCAGTGTGTGAACATACAGGATGGAAATGATGAGGGGTATGGCTGCCCTTACGTGGCCTCTACTCAGTTCAGAACATCCTATCCCCATGTAGGAAGGCAGTGTGAAGTGAAATGTGTTTCTCAGTAGAGTGACTCTGCAAAGCCACACTTGGTGGTCCTGTGTTGTGCTCCTGCCCTATTGCGTTGGATAGCTGTGGGCACCTTTTCAAACTGAGATAGGTGAACTTTAAGTGTAAAAGTAAATATTTGCTTTTGATACTAAAAATAAAATTCACTCCCTGGCATTTTTCTATAGTGGAAAAATCCCCACAGCATTCTGTTCAACAGAACATAACCTTTCCTAGGGTCCTATGTGAAAAGCAAAGACATCAAAGAGTTGAAGGAAAAACATTTCTTTTCAACCATAGTAACAGAACTTCTTTCATGTTTTGAAAGATTTCAGTCTTTATTTGGGTTTGAATATTAGGATTGATAATAAAATTTGGGCTACCATCTAGGGACTCATGGGGTATAACTCATCAATAACTCAGGCCTTCTAATATTTTCCTTGTAAATTAACTCTGGAGCTTTGAAAAATATGAAATAATTCAATCACTGTTATTTGAAATAGATACAGTGTGTCATGAAGCTGTTTGGTTTCTAATGGGAGCTCATTACCATACTCATTACTGTGAATTATAGGAGTTTCCTGGCTGGCCCTCATTAGCCATCTGGCTTTAAACATTGATTTGTGGTTAAGTGTGTTATTTTTAGAAAAGAGCACCTGAACGTCTACTGAAACCATTTGTTTCATCTTGTTCTACATATTTTTAAAGGCCATGGATCTCACTCTTGTAAAAATAATATAGATTCTGGAATCTCCTCATCTTTGACCTCTTTGAGTCATGTACTATTTATCCAAAGGAAATCAACTTTGCCATTAAAACTTTTAAAAAATTGTTTTTATTTTACTTGTGGGAATGTTTTGCCTGTATGTATGTATGTATGTATGTATGTATGTATGTATGTATGTATACCATGTGCTTACCTGCTGCTCGCAGAGGCTAGAAAAGGGTTTCAGACCCCGCCCCCGGAACTAGAGTTACAGATAGTTGCAAGCTACAATGTGGGTGATGGAAATTGAATTGGTCCTCACTGCTGAACCATCTTCCCAATCTCTGTCATCAAGTATTGATCTTATAACTATTTCTCAAGAAAATTCCTAGGAAGTATGATAGGAAAAAAAATTAAATAGAAGACAAACCTATTCTAGATATTCATTTAAAATTGGTGGACAAGGGGTTAGAGAGATGGTTCAGTGGTTAAGAGCACTGGATGCTCTTCCAGAAGACCTGGGTTCAGTTCCAAGTACCCACATGGCAGCTAACAACCACCTATATCTCCAGTTCCAGGGGATCTGATGCCTTCTTCTGGCCTGGCCATTGCACAACATAAGTGCACCTACACACAGGCAAAACACTCATACAGATAAAATAAATAAAATAAATTTGGCAGACAATTCCATAAACTTTCATAAGATAGATGTCAAGATACTTTGAACCCATGGAGAATTTAGTGAAAGCATTTGTTTGTCAGTTCAGTAACAGATATTTATTGAACATCTTTGAAGGAATAGAAATATTGCAGGCTATAATTGTGACTAGCAGGTTCTGGCCCTCAATAGGGCTGGACAACAAACAGAGGAAAAGACAAATAATCAAATAGGATGTCCTTATGTCTAGAGCACATTTCAAACTAGTAGAATATGCTAAGAGATGAGAGTTAACAGCAAGGGGCAGATCCTATTCAACTGTTAACAATAGGTTCTAATTTAATTTTCATTTTGATTTATACTTCTAAATACAGATATGATTTGGAAAAACTCTGGGAAGGTAAGAGTTGGAAGATGAAGACAGCTATTATACAGATAGAAGGATCTGGAGTTGGATAATAGCAGAAGAAATGGAGAGAAACTGACAGAGGTGTTGTTAATGGAGATGTAGCCATCATGGCATGTTGCTATATTAGCTATAAATGACCAGGAAAGGTTGGAAAGCAAGGATAACTTCTAGGATTTTGAATTGAAGACATGTATGAACAGACATGTCATTTATTGAGATGAAGAACTGTGGTGGGGGAATAGATTGGTACAATAGGAGCTCATTTTTTTATATGATAAATCTGAGGTATCTACTAGCCTTTAAGATGCAAAGAACAAATATGAATTAGGGATGCATCTTTAGTATTGAAATAGGCCTAGATAAAGATCACAAAAGGAAAGGTTATAGATTCAGAAAAGAGGGCCTAAAGCAAGTTCTGCATTGGTTCAAGAAGGAAACAGAAGTCATACTGTTTGTAAGTATAGGGAGTTGGTCACACAGATGTTGACAGGCTGCAGCAAGGCTGCTAAAGTAACCTCAAGATCAATGACAGCAGGAAAGGGCTATCACCTTTAAACCTAAAAAACATGAGGAAGAGACCACATCCATGAGGCACAAGTAGCTCTGTTGGAAAAAGAATGCAGAAGTGATCATGACTGAGACCCGAGGCCCTGGGTTGGCTGTCACTGGGCAGATTGGTGAGAATGAGACAAGAGTGGAAGTTGTATAGATTCCCTAGATGGGAAAGAGAAAGTAAGTAAGCCCTTCTCTTGGCATCCAGTCTGGTGACTCCCACTGGTAGAGCCTAACAGAGTTTACCTGGCTGGGGAGATTGGAAGATGTAGTTTAAGCAGTCTCAACCCCAAATAATGAAACACTGACAGAAGGTGAGCTTGGAGCTAATAATTGGCTCCTGAGTTAGTTTTTCAATGTGGGAGAACTCTATCTTCACGATGATATGCAATTCTTATATGAATGCAAAAATGAAGGCTGAGGAAGAGGCATATTGATGTCCCTACAAGGGCATAGTTACATGTCCACATGTGTAAAGACTAGATCAGGCATGATATCTAACTGCTTCTCAGGCTCAAACCAGAACATGAGTCTCCTTTTCACTCCTATGGGAGAACCAGCCAAACATTTTCTCCATACATATACTTCTTTATTTACACTTATTTATTCAATATTTATTGAACACTTACTTGCATTGGGTATAGCTCAAAAGATTGGGCACACAGGGATAAACATGACAAAATTCATGTCCTCATGGAACTTAATTCTTAGGAAGTTAAATTGTGTTCCAACTTGTAAAACAGTTTTTAAAATGATATCTTCCTTGTTACTGAAGACATCACAGTCTTTGGTTGCAGAATACAGAGAAATCAACCTTAGATTGACAAAGAAATTCTCCCTGCCGGCTAGGTTTCATAGTGCTGAAGGGTGCTATACAAGATTCTTAATGATCTTAGTCAGCACTGGACCCTGCATGCTACAATACTGACTTGCCAGGCAAGAGGTTCCCACTGATGCATTAGTGGCAAGACTGTTTATGGGGCAATTGGTTGTTTTCTTGGTTGAATTTGAGGCCTTCTCCAGAGAAGGGAATCCATACCTGGTACTATAAACATGGTCAAAACCCATGTCTAGGGAAGTCATGGACCCTAGAGAAGAATCATTATTGATACTATTTTCCTAAATGATCATATCGTCAAACTGTATTGTAAATATTGATATTTGAATCCATAAATTTGTGCTGCTCCCAACCTTGGCCAGAGAAACTTCTTATTGCATTGGATAGCGATTAACACAGACGCATTACTGTTTAAAGTGTTAAGAAGCTACTGTGAGTGTTCAGCCAGTGCTGGGTTACCAGTATCGATGCTCTCTAGATCCCAAGGCCTAGGAAACATCTTGGAAGAAGAGGCCAAAAGAGTGTTAGAGCTGGAGGATGGGGAGGAGTGCTGTGAAATGCTGTTCTCTCAACATGATATGGCTGGTGTACTCATGAACAGCTGTGGTTACATATACAAGACCTGCACAAGGTTAAGAGCACTGGCTGCTCTTGCAAAGGACCCGGGTTCAATTCCCAGCACCTACATGGTGGCTAATAACCCTCTGTAACTCCAGTTCCAGGGGAATCCAACACCCTCTTCTGACATCCATAGGCATTGCATGACACAGGTGCACTTACAAACATGCAATACACTCATACACATAAAAACAAAAATAATAAATATTAAAAAACCAAGACCAAGCCAGTTAAAAATTTCTACCTGGAGCAGGGAGAGGCTTCTGAGGCCCCATCCTTATCAGAGGAGATATTGACAGTTGATGGCTGCTGGGAGGAAAGTCACTTTTCTTTAGGAGTATGACCACTGATAGGTTTCCCATGCTCAAGTGGATGATGATACATCCATGTTAATATGGGCAGTACTAACTGGACTCAGTAGGCAAAAACATAAGTAATTATAAAAGGAAAAAAAAAGAAAATAAAATGAAATTTTCAAAGAATGTTAAGTCTTATAAAGAAACCCAAACATGGTAACTCAATAAAAGTGATGAAGTTGGGACTTTATAGCTATTATGAACCCTACTTCACACACATGCTAGTAATACCACACAGTTTTCAGAAAAACAGGCTGATTCTTTCAGTCAGATAAACCTTCTAGGGGCTTTCCTAGAACAGTCTGAGTTCAGTCTTTGGTGCAGAGAGAAAGGACGAGATAGAGGGCCTAGTGACTAGAGGGTCTCTGTGAAGAGGTGGACTTTTTCATGAGACCTGAAAGATGTGAAGAATCCAGATATGTGAAAACCAGGAAGACATTTCTGACAGAATGTGTAGTGAGCACAGAAGCCTTGAGGCTGCAATGAGCTTGGTCTGCATGGGAGAGAAAGGCTAGCTTGGTTGGAAGAGGGCTAGTGAAGGGACAGCAGTAAGATGCTGGAACATCTTGTTCTGCATCCAATTTATTTTACTTAGAAACTATATCAGAAATGAGTCTATAGCAGGACCTTCCTATTATGGTTTGAATGTCTATGTCATCCTCCACTCCATTTATACATTGATGCCCCCCCCTCAATGTGATGGCACTAGAAGGTGATAGAGTCTTTGGGAGGTTATTAGATCTAGATAAGGTCATAAGGGAGGACCCCCCCCCATAATAAAGAAGAGATATTTGATGTTTCTTTCTCCACTGTGTGTAGGATGGTGAGAAGCCAGCCAACTGCAAGCCAAGAGGGTCCTCACCAGGATCCCACCAATGTTGCATCCTGATGTTGGATTTGCCAGCCTCTAAACTGTGAGAACTGTATGTTTGCTGTTTTAGTCCCATCCCAATACCTAGTCTAGGGTATTTTGTTACAGCAATCTGAGCTGACTGAAAGACTTCTTTAGTGACTGCATAATATTTCACTGCACAAACTTTTAGTTTATTAAGCACTTTATTGTTGTCAGAAATTTAACTTATTTGCAAGCTCTGTTCTTACAAACAGTATTTAGTGCTATAATAAGTATCATTATAGGTATAATTTTGTACATTAGAATTATGATATCTGTAAGAAAAGCCCTAGAGACATGAACGCATTATATACTTTGGTATTGTTTATTTCATATTTTAGCATATGACTTCAAATAGGCTTCTGGAATTTGCTGATTTCAACCTTTACCAACTGATTTCTGTTTATCCTCCTCCATGTAATGAACCATTAAATATTTAGGTTTTGTGGCATATTTTTATGTGCTTAAAAGCCTTTACTTTGTATGTGGGCATGTCTGTGTGTGTGTGTGCATGTGTGTGCATGTGTGTGTGTGTGCATGTGTGTGTGTTTATGAAGTCTCATTTCATGTTTAATTGGGCTGCTAAGTTTACTTCTGTAAAGAATTCACTATTGGTTGATTTCTTCACAAACCGATAAACTCAGTAATGGTGCCCATGAGAGGGAAGGGATGAGGGAGATCTTCGTTCTTTCCCTCCCTGCAATAGATCATTGGCTTTGCTACCAGTCCAGTGACTGTCATGGTAAATGTGGGTTCTTCACTGTACTTTGGATTGGATAGATGAAGCAGAATGTTTCCCAAAAGGAGAAATTAAGAATCACCCTCTTTATTTCCCCACCACCTCTAGGTCCTAAATCATTGATTGAAGCTGAGAAATATCTCCTTCTTATAAGGTATTCTGGAGAAATCCAAATGTGTGTACAGTTGATGATCTCTTTATGGCTTTATGTATCCTTCATCCCTCATGGAAATTGCATTCTGCCATATATGTTAAGGCCTATTGAGTCATTTGTTCCCCAGATGTCCCTCAGTGTGAGTTGATCCACTATAGCCTTTCAAAATAAATTTTAATTTTTTTAAAAAAGAATAAGCCTAATAAACTTTTAAGAGTATAATATTTTATAGTACATGTCTCAAAGTCCTCTGGTCTCAGTTCACTCCTTCTACAGATTGCTTATTCATTCACACACACCACAATTTAGAACAGACATTGTAATTTGTTTTCCATGACTTAAAAACAGTAATCAAACAGCTAAGAGCTATTTCCCTCACTAGGAACAACTATACGAAGAAAGATAAAACAATGATAAAATTAACAGCAGGATGCATAATTCTGGAAATCACACTTGTAAAACATTTTGCCCTGGTGGAGACTAGTCAGCTGTTACCAACACACAAAGGAAGGTGGTCTCAGATTTACCTAAATCAACGTGTGTTTTCCAGAATGCAAAGCCTGAGTGTCCTATTGTATGAAATGGCAGAGAGTACAGATGGGGTTGGAAGGAATCTACAAGAAGACAAAAGGTCATCTCCAGGGATTTCAAAGACTTCCTTCAGAAATACTTTAATTCAAAGACCTCTACAATAAGACCGAGGCTCTAAAATTTGGAGGGTTAATTATTCATGCCTATAAGCTCTATTTTGCTTCATGCCCATGCTTACCCAGTTAATGTTTCTCTTTGAGCTAACAGAATAGTAATTTTCTTGTCTGTTTCTTTGCTAAAGGAATCAATGTTCTTTCCAAATTTGAAAAATCTGCTTCTTTTCTGCTAGGGAAGTCCAGAAAAAAATGGTCCAGAGCTGAATACAGAAATCATAAGCTTTGTCAAAACATCGTTCAACTGCGGCTTTCCTGACCAGGACTAAACAATATCTATTTCCCTCTGTGCCATGATATTCATTAATTCATTCATCTGTTTGATCATTTGTTCATATATTTAGCTACTCATCTGACAAATATTTATTAATCATGCTTTGATGTCGGGCACATGATTAGGTACCAGAACTTTCAGGGAAAAGACGTACTTTGCCTGCATGTAGGTAAGTGCAATGCCCGCAGAGGTCAGAAGAGGCTGTCAGATCCCCTGGGAATGCAGTTATAGACAATTGTTAGCTACCATGTGGGTGCTGGGATTCAAACCCGGATCTTCTGCAAGAAAAACCAGTGTTCTTAACCGCTGAGCCACTCTCCAGCCCTGAAAAGACATAGTTTCGAAAGGTGTTGTTGTGTAGCAATTTCTTCAGAATTGAAATGTTTCCTCCTGAAGAGAAGGAGGTTCATAAGTCCCCCAAAGTTGAAACTAACTATATTCGCAAGGCCATTCATCAAGGTTATGTGACCAGTAAATGTTTGCTGAGGAGGAAAGACTCTTGGACCTGACCTGTCCTCTTGTCCTGTCCTGCTGGGTAGCTTTCCTGAGTTGTCACTAAGGCTGGGGTGAGCTTTTCGATGATGGAGCTGCCTTTGTGTCATTCATTCTCTTGTAAGACCCTCCCCTCAAAAAAAAACCTTATTTGTTTTCCAAGTTACACTTTGGTGGAATTGCTACTTTGGTCTGTCATTGGCTGCCTATCTGGGGTGAGGAGACATCTGTTTGCATTTTTTCATGAAAAGTCACAAGCATTTTGTTTTCAGGAGAGATATGAGTAAAAGTAAGCTATATTTCATTTGACTATCACACTGTAAGTTAAGTAGAACGTCTCACCTTATAGTGACGAATGGAGGTATGTATGTAAAGAATGGAGGTATGTATGTAAATTTTCTAGTGTCTTGCAGTAGAACATAGGACTATGACACAAATTTTATAATCTGAAATCTACACTCTTCTCTCCACATCCTACATGGTGCTAATGTCCTTCCATATGAAATTTCTGGAAGCATTACTGATAAGACTGTTTCACTGGCCTTGACATTTGTGTTTTAATACATGAAATACATTCATAGATGGACAAGTAGTTAATAATAGTATCATTTTATTTCCTTTATCTATTAGTAACAGAAACAAGAGCATATGTTAGATCCCAAAGTTTTCATTAGCTATGCTTTTTAGCAAAAGCCAACTTTAGAATCCAATTAAGCCCCATGCATGGAGGGCTCAGATTCATCCCTCAAAGCAAACCAACACACATCTTCCCAGTGATCTTATCTCTATTAAATATTTTCCTTTTCTGCAACAGTTCAGATTGCCGTGGCATTCCCTGAAGAAACACATTTTCATATACAGCAAACCAGGTGTGATAAGCTTGAGAAAGAGATAAAGCTAGGGTATGTATCGCTGTCATAACAATACAAGCTGACTGACTCCTTAGAAGTGATTTACTCATGAGCAGAATTTAAACAGGGATGGCAGAGAGCCCAAGCTTGGACTGCTAGATGCATAAACCCAGATGCTATAATTGTAAATAAATACCATCAAATTTGAGTAGGCATTTATGTCATAATACATTCTAGCCTATGAGTGATGCATAATATGATCTAGAACTACCCAAGAATACAAAAGTACTTCCACAGACCAGATGCCATTGGGCTAAAAAAAACTACCCTCCCTTTCCCTCATTCCATTGTTCTTTGCTTGATTTAATGCTGGTGGTTGTAAGTCTAGACAGCATAAGGATCACAATATAGAAGGAATCTGACTGCATTCAATTAATTGAATATTTCAAAATAGCCAGCAGAAAGGATTTTGAGTATTTTTAACATAGAGGATAAATACATGTGATTATAGTTATGCCAGTTATTTTGATCTGATCAGTACATGTTATAAACACATTTGAAACACATACTTTATTAATATGTACAAATATTATCTATGAATTAACAATAAAACCATTTATAAACAAAAAGAGAGTCCATTGGAAGACTAAGATTAAACAGGATTCTGAGTTAAAAGTTGTAAGAAAACTTGAGTCCTAATTCTTTTTGAAAAATTTATTTAATGGTATGAATGTTTTGCCTACATGTAAGTGCATCCATGTTGTGAAAAGCCAGAAAAGGGTGTGGGATACCCTGGAACTGGAGTTATAAATGGTTGTTAGCTGTCATGTGGGTTCTGGGAACAGAACACAGGTCCTCTGCAAGAACTACCAGTGCTCTTAACCACTGAGCAAGCTTCGCAGCCTCTGAGTCCTAATCCTTTTTTTATTTATTTGTTGAATTTGTGTGTGTGTCATTATTGCCTGAGTTCTCTTAGGTCCCTTGCTCCTGGCGCGGGTAGACAAACCACACAGCACACCTTTATGTGAATTTTTCATAGTTTATATCCTGGGGAGAAGGAATAGAGTGATTTACAAAGGCAAACACCCAGCGCTCCATACCAAGGCAAAGCTCTGCTCTGTGGCTCGGTGGCCCGCTGTTCCAGATTACTTCCACACCCTGCCCACAGTCACTGGTAGCTTGTGCCCACATCTTGATGGCTCATGGTCTCACCCCAGGTTGGTAAATGCCCCCTCTCGTGTTCACATGGGTGAGACACCGGGGCCATCATTCCCACCCCCCCATCCAACGCCATGCACTGCTTCCCTTTCAACATGGCTCCAAAAACCCCTCCCTCTCCTTGGCTAACTCTCTGCAGTCAATTCTCCGCAGCAGGCCCCACCCCTCCGAGGAACCAGGCTCCTGGGGACACAGTCATATAGAACATCTTAATCATCTTTATACCTTCTTCTCCACTGGTACCCTCCCATAGCCTCCCCACTGGAATTCATGTATTCTGTCATTTGTGTTAAGGCCTATCAAGTCGAGTTAGTATCCCCAGACATCCCTCAGTGCAAGTTCATCCACTGAGGTCTAGTCAGCCTATCTAGAGTCTGTCCCTTTAAGAAGATCAGCTCCTCTTCATGCATCAGTAATCAGTGCCAAAATTTCTTTGACTAAGATTGGGGCCTGCTGTCCATTTCCACAGCTCTATACTGGATTTTTGTCTACTTAAACTTGTATGAGTCTTGTGCATGCTGGCACCATTGCTGTAGGTTCATATGAGCAAGGTCCCTGGAGCCTGTAGGACACTATTTCCATATGGTCATCCACCTCCTCCCTGGCTCTTATCTTTCTGTCCCCTCTTCCTCAATGGTCCCTGATCCTTGGATGAGAGGAGGTTAATATAGTAGTCCTGTACAAGGATCTACATACTCTGCAGACTCTTATTCTCTACACTTTGGCCATTTGTGATTTTTTGTGTTCCTGGCCCTCTGTTGCATGAGGGAGCATCACTGATGAGAGTTGAGAGAAGCATTAGTGTTCTCTTTAACCCTTGTTCTCTGAGTCCTAATTCTTAATCATTCTCTGAAATCCTGACCATGTCTCACCTGACCATGCGTAGTGACAGCCACCTCTTCAGTTCTCATGTGGCTATGTTGGCACATTCTCAGTTTTCGTCTTTCTCTCTTTCTCTTTAAACCAATACAATGTAAGTTTCAGTCACTTACTATGAAGAATTCAGTTTCAGAAAAACAAAAATCAATTTTTCTTAGTGATTTTTGTACCTCTGTCTGAAAAATTACAGATTGGGGACAGTGGCCAGTTAGCCCCATAAATCCCTAGATATGCAATCTGGAAGGTTCAGTCTTCCCTCTTGATGTTTTATGAGCAGCTGAAATATGTTTTTGGGAAAACATAGCTTAGAATGATTTAAAATTTTACTCTTTAATGAAAGTAAAATCTATTACGAAATCCTGAGGCCAGAGGCAGTTAAAATGCTTGTGAAGTTAATGGCATTTTCAGTTGCTATAATAAATCTTTTATTTTAAAGATCACAGTCTTTTAAAACTAATAAATAAAGACTAATTTCAGCATGCTTTTCTTGTCCTTGTAATTTTTCTTTTCTTTTCTTTTTTTTTCAGTCTTTTTTTTAGGCAGGGTCTCCCTGTAGCCCCAGCTGTCCTAGAACTCACCATGTAGACCAGGCTGGCCTCGAACTCACAGAGCTCCTCCTGCCTCTGCCTCCCAAATGCTGAGACTAAAGGCATGCAACACCATGCCCAGTTGTCCTTGTAATTTCTTTAATCTTACTAGATACTCTTGATAAATAAATAACTAGGTTTCAGCCACATTCTCGAAATACTAGTTTGATGTATGTATGACTTGCTTCATATTTAGAATTGAAAAGGAAGGAATGACAACTTAAAGAAAAGGATTTAACAGAGCCACATCTGAAAACTCCAAGACAGAAATAGTTTCTCAACTGGATTCTCTCTTTAACTCATTTCTCCATTCAGCAATAACGACTATGGGATTTTTAAGGAGCTGCACAGACTGGTACATACAGCTTGGCAAAACACAATCAGCCCTGTGGTATTTAGTAGCAGAAAGCAGGGACAATGTCAAGTATTCAAATTAAAGGTTAGATTTTGAGCAAGCATTCTAAATTTAAAACTAGTCTGTAAGACAAATATGTTGGTTCGTATAGTCTTTTTTAACTTTAAAAAAACTTTACTGAGAATTTTATACATACATATAAGGTGTTTTGATCAAATCCACACCCACTCCCTCCCCTCCAACTCCTCGCATATCTCCCCATCACTTTTTTCTGACAACTTCGTGTACCC
>NW_008357993.1:3009329-3029381 GCF_000622305.1 Nannospalax galili | reverse complement strand
TTCTTTCTTTCTTTCTTTCTTTCTTTCTTTCTTTCTTTCTTTCTTTCTTTTGGGCTTTTTGCTATTCTAACATTTCCCCCTCTGAAGAGGTAACCCTAAAATCTTTTAGGGATTAGATAAGAGCTCCCAAACACTTTTGATGTTTTTTGCCTTTGGAACAGAGTATGTTGCTATGAGGCGCAAGGACGTTTTGACTTTTAGCCAAGAAACTGGCTACTTTTCTTTGGTCTTTTTACCCTAATTGCTTAGCCAATTCCTACCTTCTAGTCTTTTTTTTTTCAGCTAAATTATTTAATTTTACTTTTTAAAATTATTTATTTAATAGCCACATAATTAGAAGAAGCATTTCACAAGAAGCATTTCACTGCCGCTTTGACATATTCAGTAACACACTCGAGAGCAAGGATACATCTCTTTCAATAGTGAGTGTAAATTTTTAGTTTCACAGTTGAATTAATACAGTTCTACATTTTTGTACTCAGTATAAACCCTATAAGATATAAAATTAAGTGAGGTTTTAACCTTTAAAAATGATCTCCATTTCCTTATTAAAATACAGTTTCATAGAGAAAAATTCATTTTTAATGCAACTAACACTAAGATGTTTGCACATGCGTTTCTAATCCCTATATGTCTGATTATTACTAGTGATAGTCGGTTATTTTCTGAGATATTTGGCATCTGAGCATGGATATAAAGTCATCAGCCTACCTTCTATTCTTATCACACCATCTTCTGAAGAGGTTATCCAAATTTCCGATGTTCTAAAATGACGACTAAATTTGTTTTCTCACTCTATCTAGAAGCATTTGTGAGGGAACTGACACTGATTCTAACTACTCCAACAGCTATCAAAGTGCCTGAAAACAAATCCTGAGTCCATCACTCTCAAGTCCAGCCTTGGCAGACAAAAGAAAAATGAGGAGGAACCCAATAGAGGGATGCTTTTGGAAGCTCTCGTCAAGAAACTCCAATGGACTCTGATATGAATATTTGAAATTTGCCCTGTTCTGATTTTTTTCTGGTTCCCTGTCTAGAATTTGTAATGCTAACTACTCTTGCCTTTACTTCTCCTTCACACCACCTATTCACCAGTCAAGGACTTTCTTTTTTCTCTACAGATAAGTCTTAGGCAATTTGGGGGTCTTTTAGATAGACCCACTGAAGGGGTACCCCAATTGCCTCACTCTGCATCCCTATTCAGCATGGAAGAAACCAGAGTGGTGTGGTCTGCAACTTGATTCCCTATTGGTTTGTATAGTTTTTATTTTTATTTTTTTATTTTTTTTGCCTTTTTGAGACAGGGTCTCCCCATAGCCCCAGCTGTCCTGGAACTCACTATGTAGACCAGGCTGGCCTTGAACTCATAGAGATCCACGTGCTTCTGCCTCCTGAGTGTTAGGATTAAAGGTGTGTGCCATAACGCCCGGCTTATATAGTTTTTATAACTAAAAAACACACATGCATCTGATGTTACCTAAATGAGTAGGTTAAGGTATAAAACTAAACTTGAAAATGCCATTGATACTTCAAGAGAGAGTAAACATGCCACTGTGGTCAAAGCTATTATAAAACAGGTGGTGAGGAAGCCAATACTAGACAATCGTGTGGGTGTTAGTTACTTTTCTCTTGCTGTGATAGAGTACCCTGACAGAAAGCAACTTAAGGGAGAAAATATTTTTTATTTTAATTTTTATTGAATTTTTTTATATTTCATACAGAAAATCATCTTTATACCCTCTTCCCCTTCCCTTTTGGCACCCTCCCATAGTCCCCCCCCCCCGCCCGGAGTTCATATATTCTGTCATTTGTGTTAAGGCCTATTATGTAAAGTTAGTATCCCCAGAGGTCCCTCAGTGCAAATTCATCTACCAGTGTTTAGTCAGCCTATCTAGAGTCTCTCCCTTCAAGAAGATGAGCTGTTCCTCACCCAGCAGTAATCAGCTGCCAATAATTCTTTCACTAAGATTGGAGGTGGGTGTTCACATCCACAGTTGTGTGCTGGGTTTTTGTCTACCTAAGTTTGCATGGGGCTGTGCATGCTGACACCATTGCTGTAGGTTTGTTTGAGAAGGGTCCCAGGTACCTGTAGGACAATTTCCTTATGGTCATGCACCTCCTAAGAGAGAAAATATTTATTTTGGCTTACACTGCCATTGTGGCAGGGAAGGCAGGGCAGCAGGAGTGTGAAGCTGTCCTGGTAGTCAGGAAACAAAGATCACATTCTACCTGTCTATGGAGTGGGGGTTGGGGGAATAGGAAGTGAGGCCAGACCAAACCCTTAAAGTCTGCCCCTAATGGTGTATTTCCTCCAGGAAGGCTCTACCTCCTAAAGGTTTCATGACCTTCCCAAACATCACCACCAATTGGGAACAAGTGTTCAAACACACGAGCCTATGGGGACATTTCTTTTTCAAACCAGGTGAATATGCTAGATGCATTTATAATAAATTTTCTCACTTAGTTCTCACAAGATTGTGAGAACTGCACCACAACAACATTGTGATGTCTGCACCACAGTCCTTGAGTACTCACTCTCTTCCATCCACAGAGGATAGGCCTAGTCCTCTAAGGCAGTTGTGAGAGCTAGGTAAGCCCTCTACAGAGGTCTGCATGTTTGAAACCTCTGCAGACAGATGCCAGAACAGTGAATTGCTCAGTCCAGGACTTCTGATTTCTAGGATTTCCCTCTGAGCAGTGCTAAGTAGGCTGGATCCAAAACTTAGAAGTGCAGTTACCTAATTTATCACTTACTCTGTCTCCTACCAAGTCAGTCCCTGGTAGCCCCAGGTCATCAGTCCCAGATAGTCTGTCAATGCTCAGACTGGGGATATGCCTTTCCTATGTGTAGTAATTTGAATGAGAATGTCCCCCACAGGCTCCAAGTATTTGAATGCTTGGCTCAAACTGATGGCACTGTTTGCTGAGGTTTAGGAGGTGTAGCTTTGTGGGAGGAAGGACACCACTGGGAGCTGGTTTTGAGGGTTCATAGCCTTGTTTCCACTTCCAGTCTCTCTTTCTCCCTCTCTCTGTCTCACTGTCTGTCGTTGTCTCTCTCTTTCTCTACTGCTTGAAGATGTGAGTACTCAGTTTTCTGCTCTGGCTGCCTCCAGCCATGCCTTCTTGCCATGATGGACTCTTATTCCTCTGGAACTATAAGTCAAATAACTCTTCATTCTATAAGTTGCCTTGGTCATGGTGTTTTATCACAGCAACAGAAAAGTAACTAATATGCTATGGAAGTCATATTCTTCCCTTTGACACAAAATTTTGTCTGTGATTTAATTCTTTCCCAAACTCTTCCCCTGATGCTTAAGTCAAAACTACCTCAATTGTAAGAAATTTTCCTTGTAACGTCATTATGTCAAAGCAAGGATCCTACTACCAGGGTATAGAGTCTGCATGTTGGACAAGAATTTTTATTTCTAAGTGGTCAGTCTCCTGGTATTTGGTCCTGGTTTCTCTCTTGTGGTGAAGAGATAGAAAGCCATGCCATTGCTCTCCCCACTTCTTGTTTGTCTCTGCCTCTCCCCATGTCTCAGCTGCTCTAGCAGTTCTTCTCACTGACTCATCAACCCCTCCCCTCATGAAAGATGACTACTCTGAGCTCTCCCAATAATTACCCTGTCACAAATGAAGACAATGAGTTTTGGATAAGTTAGTCAACTTAGTAATAACAGAACCTCCTTCTTCCCAAGCCCCTATGTTTTCTCAATTCTCTATAGTCCTCTTATGATTGTGTTACTTTTGGTTGGGTTAGAAAATTACATCAGAAGAAAATGGATTTTTTACATTATGGAACACTAATCATCACTTATTGGCAATTATCCTGCTGCTAAACAACTTCTACAACATAAAATGTATATGTTCACACATTATAATACTCTTCATATTTTTGCTTAAAATTTATTTATTTCCTAGTAAGAAGCATCCATTTCACCTAGCTTTTAAATTTTAATAAATACTTTACTATTTTATTCTTTGAGAATTTCATAGAATGTATTTTGATCATATTCACCTCCTACTCCTCAACTTAACCCTTCCCAGGTCCACCCCCACTTCCCTACCATCCCCATCTCCCCAACTCTGTGTCATTTTCTTTTATATATAAACTATCAACTCTAGTTTGTGCTATCCATATACTTCTTGGTGTGGACCCATCCACTGGATCATACTCTGTCTACCAGGAGCCATACCCTTAAGAAAAACTGACTCCTCCTCCCCCAGAAGCCAACAACTTTCCATAACTGACCTCATTTGGGGGTGGGAGCTCATGAATTCCTCCACATTCCATGGTAGAATGTTGGCTGGCTTGATCTTGTGCAGGTTTTGTCTAGGCAGCCACAGATACTGTGAGTTCGTAAGTACAGCCACCTTGTCATGTCCAGAAGACACTGTTTTGTTCTGGTACTTCCCAACCTTTGGCTCTTACAATCTTTCCACTCCTTTACTGTGATTGTCCCTGAGCCCTGGGAGGAAGTGTGATATAGATGTCCCATTTGTGGATGAGCACTTCACAGACACTTATTCTCTGTGCTTTGGCCAGTTTTGAGTTTCTGTGTAAAACCATCATCTACTTCTCTGATGAGATCTGAGGGCTGCACTAAACTATGGGTAGATAGATATAAATTTAGAGGGCACTTTTATGCTCTGTCCACTGAGTAAAATAATAGTAGTAGGTTCATCACTGAGGCCTGTGAGCTCTTTAACCATGAGTTCTTACCAGATTTGTAGTATTAGGCATGCCTTTCCTTCTGTGGAGTGTGCCTTAAATCTAATCAGAAAATGGTTGCTTACCCCTATAATACTCATGCCACTATTGTACCCATAGTCCTATCTTGCCATGCCAGTCATAGTAGTTCACAGGGTTCACAGCTGGGTAAGACCATTTTTACTCTAGCACCATTTTTACTCTAGCAGTCAGCACAGTGGAAGGTTATAATATGGTAAGAACTAGCCAAGAGGGAGGAAGCCTCCTGTTCAGCACCAACTTGATTTTTCCATGTCCTGTGACTAATGTGCGTAGTAAGTGTCTTCAGCAATAGAGACTTACCATCAAGTTCTGGTGGGCAATATAGAGAAATTCCAATGACTGCTATTGTTTTGGAGGTCCCTGGAACACTTCTGTCCAACAACCTGAGGGGAGGTATCCCACACTTAGACTTTTTATTTGTCAGTCTATTGTTAGTGCCTTGTACAAGTTAACTGCAACTCAAGTCTTTTATATAAATAAATATTCATATAGGTATGCACTTAGGAAGCTTATAAAATAGGTTTCCATGTAGCTTTTTAAAACATCATTAAAGAAGTTGTCCCTCTTCCAACTACTTCCTCTGTCCTACCCTCAAATCCATCTCCTCATCTAAACCTCCCTCCCCATTATTACCTTTTCCCTTTAATATCACCTATGTTTTACCATTACCCATCCTTTAAGATATTTCTTTCTCCTCCACACCAATATTACCTTTCTTTCTGGGTTCCTGGATTCTATAGGTACTTCAAATTAAGGACATACATCTCAGATACAACACTAAGATCCTCATATGAGTGAGAACTTGTGATGTTTGTCTTTCTGGATCTGGGGTACCTCACTCAGTATATTTTCCAACTTCATCCATTTATCTGAAAATTTCATAATTTCATTTTTCTTTACAGCTGAATAAAATTGCATTGTATATAGGTACCACATTTTCATTATCCACTCATCAGTTGATGGACATCTAGGCTGTTTCCATGTCCTAGACATTGTGAATAGAGCAGCTATGAACAGGGATGAGCATCTGTCTCTGTGGTAGGAGATAGAGTCCTCTGGGTATACATCTGCCACACCGATTTCCACAGTAGCTGCACCACTTTGCACTCCCACAAACATTGCATGACAGTGCCCCTTTCCATTACTTTCTCCAGCATTTGCTGTCTTTTGTTTTCTTAATTTTAGTCATCTGACCAGGGGAAGGGGAAATCTCAAAGTACTTTTAGTTTGTGTTTTCCTGATTGATAAGGACAGTGAGTACTTTAAGAAATATTTCTTAGCCATTTGTACTTCTTCTTTCAGGAGCTCTCTGCTTAGTTCTGTAGCCCAACTTTAAATTGGATCATTTACTTTCTTGGTGCTAAGTTTTTTTACTTCCTTGTATATTCTTGACACTAATTCTTTGTTAGATTTATAGCTGACAAAGAGTTTTTTTCCTCATTCTGTATGTTGCCTCTTCCCTCAGCAGTTTCCTTTGCAGTACAGAAGCTTTTTATTTTTGTTTTTGAGACAGGGTATCCTTAAAGTGCTTGCTGGCCTGACACTTGTTCTGTAGACTAGGCTGGCCTCAATCTAACAGAGCTCTGCCTGCCTCTGTCTCGCCAGTGCTGGGATTAAACGCATGTGCCACCACCCCCACCCAGTACAGAAGCTTTTTTTTTCCTTAAAGGTGTGCACCATCATGCCTGGCTTTAATTTTTTTTAATATTTATTTTTATTTTATGTGTATGCATGTATTGCCTGCATGTGGGTAAGTACACCCGTGTCATGCAATGCCTGCCGAGGACAGAAGAGGCTGTCAGATCCCCTGGAACTGGAGTTACGGGCAGTTGTTAGCTGCCATGTAGGTGCTGGGATTCAAACCAGGGTCTTCTGCAAGAACAGTCAGTGTTCTTAACCGCTGAGCCATCTCTCCAGCCCCACAGAAGCCTTTTAATTTCACAAAGTCCCACTTGCTGATTGTTGATCGTATTCTTGAGTGACCCAAGTCCTATTCAGAACCTCCTTACCTGAGTTTGTATCCTGAGACATACTCCTTACTGTTTCTTCTAGAAGTTTCAGAGTTTAAGGTTGAACATTGAGATCTTTGATCTATTTGGAATTGATGTGCGTGCAGGGTGAGAGAGAAGAATCAAGTTTTATTCTTTTATATATAGATCCAGTTTTCCCAACAAAATTTGTTAAAGATGCTCTCTTTTCTCCAAAGTATAGTTTTGACATCTTTGTAAAAATCAGATGCTGTAGGTGCATGGACTTATATCTGAGAGCTTCTAAATTTTTAATAAAATTGTGCTACTTTTACATAAAGGTATCATTGAGGAATATCCTATAGGGGAAACAAAATCAAGCAATTAAATAACATATTAAGATTAACTTTAGTTTCTGTAACAAAAAACACAGTGCCAATCAGGAGAAACCTCCCTTCAAGTTGCTGGTCAGGGTAGTCTATGAGATGCCCCAGATAACAGGCTATTGCCATAATCTTTGATTGCCTCACATAACTTGAAGATAAGACCCTATTACTGAAAATAGGTCACTCTTTGGGCACAGAACTTAGAGCAATTGAGGGGGAGCTGACTTGGAAGCCTCCTCCCTGAAGTCTAGGTTTCATGGGATCAGAGGATGTGATACAAGCTGCCAATGGATAAAACCAATCAACTATCCTACCCAGTTGTAAAGTCTAATAAACAATAATTACTGGCCCAGCAAACTATTGCTATCAGTATAGTAGCGGCACTTTATCTTGGGGACAATCAATGGATTTAAGGCCTACTCAATGGGAGGAAACTCATGTGTGGTACTATAAACATAGCCAAATACACATGACTGGAGAAGTCATAGATCCTAGAGAAAAACCTACTTTTACCACATCCATGGACCAACATAATTTCTTTATTCTAAATATGCATCCTCATTTTTACAGACAAGTATACCTTTCACCCTTCATCAAAGAAGCTTCTTTGTGCAACAGATGGAGAGTATTACTGAGTTCCAGAACAGGTCAAATGCAGAGCATAAGTGTCTGTGAGAAACTTAACCCTAAATGACACATCTGTACTGCAACTTCTACACATAGGATGAATGTATTTCTCAACTCTCGCCAGAGAAGTTTCCTTATGCAGCAGATGGTGATTAACACAGAAACCTACAATTGGCCAATGTGTAGAGAACAAGAGGCCACAAAGGGCTTATCCATGAATAGGGCACATATTTCAAATCTCTGCCTCTCAAGGCTCAGGGATCACTGTGGAAGAGGAGGTAAAGATTGTAAGAACGAGAAGGGGTGGACCACCACAAGGAAAGAGAGTCTTCCAGACAGCTGGTCAGATACTCATATGAACTCACAGCAATGGTGACAGCATGTACTAGTCCTACGCAAGCTCAAACAAGACAAAACCCCAGCCTAGACATGGGGAAGTAGGTAAGAAATCCCAGCCCAACCTAAGGAACTTTGGGCAATTGATGGCAGCTGGGAGAAAGAGACAATGTTTCACAGGAATGGGACTCTTAGTCACCCAGTGGATGAACCCACATTGAAGGACACAAATCAGACTCTATAGGCCATGATATATAAAGGAGAGTACATAAAATTAGGCAGGGGGCAATAGGAGAAGGTGTGGATAGGGGAGGGGACCTAAATACCATCCAGCTATATTGTTTGAAAATGACAAACACGCAATAAAAAAGTAAAATTTAAAAATTAAAAAAAAATACTTTTGTCCTTGGTCCAGTTTATATGATCCTGTCATCATTGAAATATACAAATAAAACTATCAATGAAGTTGCTATGCTGTTTGCAAGTGGCCAATAGTTATAGTTTTCCTGCAAACACTTCAAGCTGCAAATACTTCAAGACCCAATATTTTGTAATTTTCCTTGCAGTTTATTTATGACAAAGTTTGATTCCTTAGGTGCAATGATTTTCTATTTTATTTGAGGGATTTTAGCATAACCTAATTCCATAAATATTTTTTTTTGTAAACTAGAATGCTCCTATTAGATCAAAGTCATTGAAGTACTTCTCATATGTGGAACAGTCATTGTGCATCTGCTGTTACCAGTGACCTCCACCACAGTCTTCTTCCATTTCTCTTTGCTGCTTTTCTTCACATTCATCTCCTGAAAAGCTAGACTATGAAGAGGGATGGTGCTATCATTCTTTGATTCACATGATTTAGGTGAGGTGCTGTCCTAGATGCTGAGTAAAAAAGCATGTGAGACCAAGTCTCTGCTCTTTTGCAGTCTAGACAGGATGTCAGTCAACTAGTAAACAAATACCTCACTCATTACTTTCCATCTTGGGGCAATAGAGGAGAAATTGAAAAGCTAAACCTGATGAGAATAAAGGCCAAGCATCCAGGACTCTAGACTGTCTACTTCATGCTTACCCTACTTTCCTGAATTTTGGTCACAGCACCCTTGCTAAATCACTGAAATAACATTTTGCCTTTCATAACAGAGTGGCAAACTCAGCCCAGTTAAAACTATAAAGTAACTAAAATTGGCCCAAGTCATTTATGTATCTGTTCATTCCAGCAAACATGTATTATATTGGTTCTGTTAGATCCTTTTGGAAGGCCAGAGTTGTAAAGATTTGAACTTAGGTAGAGAAAGACTTCTGTTTCCGAAGAGGATGTGATAGGTCAATAATCTTACTTGAACAAATGGAAAATATTATAAAAGTCATTTTCAAAAGTGTCTGAGAGTTGTGAAAGCAATGATGATGAAATGAACTAAAATTCTAGAGAGAGAGAACAATTCTGAGGTGGTCTGATGACTGGCAGCAATTTTTCCTCTCAGGTAGCCTGTCAGTTCCAAGATTGCACAGATGCTTGTGTTTGACCCAGGTAGAAGGACTCTGTTGGAAGCACAGAACTCAGCAAAAATCTTCGTAATCATTCACAGCTTTGGCAACTGGAGGAGCAGTGAATGTGTGTCTGTTTTTCCACATTGTACAGAAATCTCCCACAGTCTCCCAGTGCTCAGAAAATTAATATTTATCAGGGAAAGGGCCTGTCTCAGAAACATGTCCAGTTCTTTCTGAAAAGATTTTTTAAATCTTGAAGTTGTATGAAGTTGGAGACCAATAAGTAAGATGAAAATTTCTGAGAGGCAGAATGTATCTCCTGCTGTCTGTCAGTACTGAAGGGGCAAAGATTTACCATGTTGCAATATAAAGTCTGGAAAGCCATGTCTAGGAACATGACGAAATCTGGAGCAGATCGAGTCTTCCTACAACTTTACCACAGTTTAATTCCCAACTGGTTTCCAGAGGTTAGACTTTGCTAAATGCTAACTGAGGTACATTAATCAGCTTAGGGTGCCATAGCAAAATATGGTAAACTGGTGTCTTTTTTTAATTTTTAAAAATTTTATTAAGAATTTCATACATGCATATAAGGTGTTTTGATCAAATCCATGCCCACCCCCTCCCCTCCAACATTTCCCCCTCTGAAGAAGTAACCTTAAAATCCTAAAATCGTTTAAGGATTAGATACAAGCTCCCAAATACTTTTGACATTTTTGGCCTTGGAACAGAGAATGTTGCTAACAGGCCCAAGGACATTTTGATTTTTAGCCAAGAAACTGGCTACATTTCTTTGGGTTTTTTTCCCCTAACTACCTAGCCAATTTCTACCTCCTATTCTTATCATACCATCCTCCGAAAGGGTTACCCAAATTTCCAGTAGGGAATAGGGACGCAGACCACTCTGACTTCTTCCATGCTGAATAGGGATGCAGGGTGAGGCAATTGGAGTACCCCTTCAGTGGGTTTATCTAAAAGACTCCCAAATTGCATAACTTTTGGGTAGACTGGTGTCTTAAGCAACAGATACTTATTCTCACGGTGCTAAAGGATGGGAAATCCAAGTTGTTTAAAATGCTTGATAATTTGGCTTCTGGTGATGACCCTCTTCCTGCCTTCTCACTGTGGCCTTTCTTTGGTGTGTGCTCCTGGGGCAGGAGGGAGAGGGAGGGTTGGAGGGAAAGATGGCGATGAGGAAGTTTTCTCTCTTTCTTTTTGTATAAAGTCACCAATCCTATGAAATTAGGGTCTCAATCTTATTCCCTCATTTTATCTAAATACTTCCTTAGCGGCACTATCTCCAAATACACTCACACTGGAATGACACAATTCAGTCTACAGCAAGACAAGAATTTTTTTTCTTGTGGAACATAGTAATGTCAAGAACCTCTGTGGGTCCTTTCTGTACAACATCCTACCTGCAAAGAAGAGTTATTTGACAAATCATATGATGAAGAATTAAGGGGGAAAAAGTCCAATAAAAGCAAATGGACATTTGGTTTGCATAACTGAAGTTTGAAAGAATTATACTTGCTGACAATGATAACAATTGCTTGACCATCCACCTCCTGACATTTCCCATGGATAAAGCCCAAGACGACAAGGAAATACAGATCTATCTATGTGAAGCCTTATCTTCATATTAAGTGACTCTGACTAAAAAGAAGAAATCACCACATTTATGAGTCAGAGATCTCCTACATTCTGTCTTGACACCTGTCTTACAGAAGGTTCCATAGTGATTAAACACAGAGAGACAAACTCCAAGAGAGTCTCAAATGGGAAACTAGCAAAGAGACCAAGGAGTGATAAAAACTATCATTCAGAAGATCAAGTTTGTCCTGTGTGAAAATATCATAGCTGTCCAGGCAGAGCACAGCAAGGCTGTAGGGAAAGGACTTCAGAGTAGGTGTGATTAAATGGGTCTTGAGTTATTTACAAGGCATTGTTCAAAACATGTTGTTAAAAAGAAAATTCAAAGAGGAAAGGGAGAGGGCAGCCTTTGAAACTGAGTGGTGAAGGAACAAAGAGCAAAGGGTGAAAGATCTTGAAAGGGTCCTGAAAGATCAGAGAAAAGAGTGGATGGTACATGGCTCTTCCTCCTACCACTGAAATAAGGGAAGAAATGACCTCAAAGCAATGGGCACTGCTCTACTGCTAGAGGATGTCATCATTAGACTAGAAACCTTACAAATATTGTAACACCGAAAAAAGGAAAAGAAATAACAAATTCATACAGAGTTATTGCAAAAAGTCAGAGAACAAAATTTTACACATATCAATTGTGTAACACAGCCTACATTCTGTAAGAAAAACTCCAAAGTAGAAAAAGTCTATACATGCCACAGCCCAAATGAAAGTGTATATGTATATTCATTCAAGCATTTGAGAATCTGAAAGAAAATTTTGATTTTGAAACTTTAATATTGAAAAACAAATATGGATAAAAATGTGAGGAAGTGAAAAACAGAGGTGAGTGATCTCAGGAAGTGTTGCTAAAATTTCTTCTGGGAGGCACATGCAGTATCCCACCCCCTCCTCCCACCTTCCTTATGAAAAATGAGGTATAATTTCTCCAAACCTCCAAACTACAGTTTGGGGAACCAAAAAGTTTATTGGACTTCCATACACATCAGTGGGTGAGGGAGTTACAGAAGTGTGGGCATGGGTGAGCTCCCCTCTACATTGTGGCTGGGACCCTGTGGCCTCCCAGTGGCTGCCCTTCCCTCTGGTTTCCTCTGTCCTTATCCTTAGTCTTTGTGCCATGTACCACTCAGTCCAGCTGGTTGGATGGTAGGCATGATTGACTCTCTCTCTGCCTTTGCCCTCCTGCTGATGAGCATCCATAATCAAGTTACCTTATGATGCTCCCAAGAAAGCAAGCAAGGAAGCAAGCAAGCAAGTGGGTGCAACCAAGCTTGACATTTGGGGGACAGTATTATGCCACAGGAAGGAAATGATAAAAAGGAAAATTAAAAATAAAGAATAAGTTATGAAGTGTTTGAGAGATTGTAGACATGTAGAAATTTATTAAGCATAAATGAAAGATGGGAAAAATGACAGAATCAAGTAAAAAGAAAATCAATGTGGTTCAAGAGTGTTAGAAATGGAAGAAAGATAAAAGAAAGTGTACATAAAAGTATAGATTGTTATTTTCTTGAGTATTAGTGCAAAAATATTTTATAAACATGTTATCATAAAGGATCTAGTGCGACATTAACAGTACACCATGACAAAGTGGGAATCATCATCACAACATGAAGTTTGTTCAATATTAGGAAGATCATTAGCATTATAAACTATGTCAATGGCTCTAGAGAAAAAAAAGTCCCTTGGTATTTTATCTATAGATGCTAAAAATACTATGATAAATTTCAAAATTAATTACAATAAAAGTACCAGGAAAAAAAGTAAGAATTGAGGAATACATTCCAAAGTGTTCCAATTAATAGGAATATACCTATATTGTGATGGTTAGAGATGTCAACTTGACAGAATCTACAATCACTTGGGAGATGGCTCCTTGGGCATCTCTGGGGTGGGGTGGATTATCTTGATTATGTTAACTGAAGTGGGCAGACCAACCCAGCATGGTAATACCATCCCCTAGATTCTGGACTATGTAAAGTAGAGAAAGCTAACTGAGTAGCATGTATCCCTACATTGCTTTCTATTTTGTCATTGTGGGTGTCATGAGATTAGTTGCTTCAACCGCTTGTTGGTGTGAGTTCCCCAGCAATGTCAGACTGTAAACTTTCATCTTTAAGTTGCTTCTTTCAGAGCATTTTATCACAGAAATAGGAAATGAAACTAAGACATATGCAGATATAGTGTTTTTAAGAAGGACAGTGGGGGGTAGGGTGGGTGGAGAGATGGCTCAGCTGATAACAGCACTCATTGTTCTTGCAGAAGACCCAGGTTTGAATCCCAGCATCCACATGGTGGCTAACAACCATCTGTAACTCCAGATCCACAGGATCTGATGCCCTCTTCTGTCCTCCATGGACACTGCATGACAGGGCTACACTTATAAACATGCAGGCATAATGTTCATACAAATAAAATTTAAACATTTTTTAAAAAAGAAAGACACTGGATTCATTTCTACTAATATTAAGAACACTATTTCTGTTCCTATTCAACACTGTAGTGGAATTATTAGCCATGGAAATTACACCAGAAAAATTGGGTAGTAGTACACAAATAGGTTAAAAACAAGAACTAGTTCTATGTTTTAAATGCTCACAATTAAATAATATGTTTGGAAAATCTTAGAACAGTATAAGATATCAAACTAATCTGATAGACATAGAGGGTTGCAAGATTAATATAGAGAGGTCAGTGGTCTTCACATATACACTCAATAACAAAATGCCATCAACTCAGTGACTTATAAACAGTAGAAATGCATTCTTCCCAGTTCCAAAGGCTGGAACACTGAAATCATTGCCTTGCCATATCCAGTCTTTGCTGAGGACCTGAGTTCTGGCCCACAGAGGATAGCTTCTAGCTGTGTTCTCATAGGGGCAAAGAATGCTTTTGGTCCTACTTTATAAAGACATCCTATTTTTGATGGCTTCACCCTTATGAAATAATCATCTCTCTAGATGTTTCTTATTACCATCATTTTAGGGGCTCAGAATTCTACATATGAATTTGGGCCAACACAGCTTTTCAGATCACAGCCTATCTAGATAATACATTCTCACATTCAAAAGTATTAACTTTCAAGTAACCTCAATTTTTTTTGAGAAATCGTCTTTTGATTAAAAAAGATTTTTCATTATAGCATTGTTGGTAATTGCAAAAACACTCTAATCGACCATGCAGAAGAACATGTAAATGAACTAAAATCCACATGGTGTAAGACTACAGAGTTATTGAAGGAATTAGAAATATGTGTATCAATAAAGAATGAAATGTTAAAAGAAATGAAATGTTAAAGAATGTAAAGAATGAAATATTAAAAGAAAGATCTAAAAAGAGAATGTACAGTGAGCCACCCTTCATGCAAGAAAGTAAAGGGTTCAAGAAAATATGTATTTATGTTGATTTATGTAAAAACTAAGAAAAGATAATTTGGACATCAGAGAAACTGGTTACCTGTGGGGGATAGTGTTGGGGAAGGTAGGAAGAAGGATGAAAAAGGAATGGAAAGGATGAAGAGAAGTGGTCCTTCCCTAAGAACAGGCATCTCTTGGTGTTCTTGGAAGTCTGGTTTCAAGATAACAAAATTTAACATGTAACATGGATTGCAGAAATTACAGATATTCAAAAAGAGTATTACCTGACTACAAAACATAAACGTGTAATAACCAAAACATAATATTGGCATAAATACACATAGACCAACAAAAGAGAATAGAAATCCAATAAGTAGCTCTATAATAGAGATCCAATAAGTTTGCCTACAGTCTACTGATTTTTCACAAAGCTGCTGAGAATGTTCACTGAAGAAAGGAGACTCTTCAATAAATGGTTTTGGAAGAACTGGATACACATAGGTAGAAAAGTGAAATGAGATTCTTATATCTTATCAGTTACAAAATCAGCTCAAAGTAGGTATAGACTTAAATGTAAGACATGAAATTACTAGGAGGAAACATGAGTAAACACTTCAGAGCATTGGAATGGGTGTCCTAGTTAGTTTTTCATTGCTGTGATAAAATACTGACCAAAACTAACTTGAGGAAGAAAGGGTTTATTTCATCTTATTCTTTCAAATGACAGTCTGTCACTGAAGAAAGTCAAGGCAGGAACTCAGGACAAGAGCCTGGAGGCAGTAACTGAAGCACATGGAGGAATGCTGCCTACTGGCTTGCTCCTCTGGCTTTCTCAACTATTTTTCCTATACAACCCAGAATCACCTGTCCAGGGGTGGTACCACCTACAATGGGCTAGGCCCTCCCACATCAATGAACACTTAAGGAAATGCTTCATAGTCATGGCTACAGGCTAATTTGGTGGAGGAAATTCCTCAATTGAGGTTCCTTCTTCCCAGGTGTATCAAGTTGACAACTGAAGCTAACTAGCACAATGGACAGGTGGTTTTGGACAAGATTCTGAAAGCACAGGAAACCAAAGCAAAACTAAATAAATGGAATTATATCAAACTAAAATGCTCCTGCATCATAAACAATTGTCATAGTGAAGAGAAAACCTGCAAGATGGGAGGAAATATTTGCAGGCTATATATCTGACCACATGATCCCAGAAAATATAAGGACCTTATAAAACTCAATGCCAAGCACAACAAAGCTGACTAAAATTAGGCAGCCATCTAATTAGACATTTCTCAAAAGGAGACATACAAGTGGCCAACAGATGCACAAAAAACTGGGCAACGTTACTTAGTAATTGGGAAATGCAAACCAAACCATTGTGGAATAGTGCTTCACCCCAGTAGAGACAGGCTACAAAAACAACAACATAGGGCAACAAGTTCTGATGAGGTTGTAGAGAAAGGGAATTCTTAATACAGTTGTTGGTGTTAGTAGTAGCTCACATGTTATGGAAACAGTATGAATTTTCCTCAAAAATTAAAAGTAGACGTGGTGGCACACGCCTTTAATCCCAGCACTTGGGATGCAGAGGCAGGTGGATCTTTGTGAGTTCAAGGCCAGCCTGGTCTACATAGTGAGTTCCAGGACAACTGGGGCTACAGGGAGACCCTGTTTCAAAAAGACAAAAAAAAAAATTAAAAGTAGAAGTACAATATGACCCAGTAATCCCATTCCTGGGTATATTCCAGAAGGAAATAAAGTCATTGCATGAAAGATGTCTGCACTTTCATGTTTAATGCTGCACTATTCACAATAGCGAAGACAACCTAGATCCTTTAAATGATTATTGGATAAAGAAAAGTCAGTAATATACATAGTGAGATTCTATTCAACCAATTAAAGAATGAAATCATGTCATTTGTGACATATTTGGAAATGGAGATCATTATGATAAAGGAAATAATCCAGCCAGAAAAGTCAAGTATTTAATGATCTCAAGAAAGTGTGAAACCTAAAAGCACTATTTTCATAAAAGTTGAGAGCAGAAACAAAAGATGAACTGCAAGCAAGCAGAAGTTATTAGGGAAGAAGAAGGGCTGGAGCTGGAGATGGGTAGGGAAGTGAGGAGAGGGCAATAGGGAAGACAAATACAGATAAAGCATGATACATGCATATATGTTATGTAACAGCAAAATCCATTAATTTGTGCAACTAATATGAATTCATAATTACATTAAAGTTTAGGAGAAAAAAAGAAGTTAGGAGTAGAATCTGGGCTTCCAGAGTCCAGGGAAAAGTAGGAGAGAAGGAAAGATTGACTGATGGGTACTATATTCTGGGTTATGGTTAGATTGGGACATGAAGTCCTGCTGTACTATCACATGGCAGAATGACTATAGATCACACAATGAATTGTACCCTTCAAAAAACCCATTAAAGCCTTCACGGTAAAAATGTAATAAATGTTTGAGAAGACAGAAACGTTTAACCTGACTTAAACATTAAACCATGTATACAGGTATTGAAACTTCATGTTATGGTATTAGTATGTACAATTTTTATGTTCTCATATTTTCCTTAAAGAATAAATTTAATTTAAATCAAATCTATCTGCAGGTTCTCAAATCCCTTACATAGTATGGTGTAGTGTTTATATATAACCTCTGTACATTGTCTCATATATATATACATATATTAATTTTTAAATTTATTTTTGTTTTAGGTGTATGAATGCACCTGTATTATGCAATGCCTGCAGAAGACAGAAGAGGGTGGTCAGATACCCTGGAACTGAGTTACAGATTGTTGTTAGTCACCTTGTGGGTGCTAGGGTTCGAACCTGGGTCTTCTGCGAGAACAACTAGTGCTCTTAACCACTGAGTCATCTCTCCAATCTACATCTGGTATATTTTAAACCATCTCTAAATTGCTTGTAATGACTATACAAGGTAAACGCTATGTGAACAATGTATTATTTAGAGAATATTGACAATTGAAACTGTCTGTGTTCAATAGACATAATTTTAAGACATATTTTTATGAATGGTTGATTGAATCCACACATTAAAAATCTTAATGTTCAGTATTAATTGTTATAACCAATGAGGCAAATGGCCAGGTTTGCTTTTTGTTTGTTTGTTTTGTTTTTTTGTTTTTTAATGCAGGTTTGAACATAGAAAATTACTTTAGGTTTGGACATAAGGGGCTAGTAAGGATCCAATATTCTGTTGTTGCATTTTTAAAGCAAATTCTGTGTATAACATTGCGCTGAATGCTTGTGTAAATATCCTATTTAGAGCAATTGTTAAGAGGAAAATAAGAGACCTTAGCAGACAGCCTGAGAATGCCTGCTCTGAACTCCATCATAGGGGCTGAGATATCAGTAGACTGCCAGAGAGTGCCTGTTCTGGCCTCCCTTTGGCATAGGGGCTGAGAACTCAGCAGACTGCCTGAGAGTCCCAAAATTGGCCCCCCTCATAGGGAACTTCCCAAATTTTGCTCTTAGTTCCCTCTAGTAGGGGTCCAAACCTTAGAAGAAAGCCTGTACTTGACTGGAACCTGACTTGGGCTTCTGTGCGAGCTCCTGAGTAGCTGATCTGAAGCCATCAGTTCCCTCCAAAATAAAACCCGAGAGAACTTGAAACCTGGACCAACCAGCTTTATATAATCAATAAGAAAATAATGAAGGTACACCAATAATACAAACAAAAGGAAACTTCAACTTAATTTTCATACCAGAATCACAAACAACAAAAGAAATTCATGTGTCAAAATCACAACAAAAGAATAATGAAATGGAAAGCCAAAACTCTATGCCCCTACCAAACTCCACCAGTCCTGTAGAAGAGTTTTACAAGGAGAACCCTCTAGAGATAACCCAGGACACAGAATTTAAAAGAACAATCATAAACATGATCAAGTAATTCAACGAAATTAAAGAATACACAAACAAAAAAATAAAATAACTAAAAGAAGATAGGGATAAACTTCTGAATGAATACACAAAAGAGATAGAAACATTGAAGAAAATTCAGGCAGAAATGAAGAAGGAAGTGAAAAACTCAATAAGCCAACTTGAAACAACAAGGGAAAACCCGACTGCTAGAATGAATGAAAAGGAAAACAGAATATCAACACTGGAGGATAAAGCTGAAGAACTGGACCACTCAAGAAAAGATTATGGAAAATTTAAAAAACACAGGAATGGAATATGCAAGAGATTTTGGATACCATGGAAAGACCAAATCTATGTATTATGGGCATAAAGGAGGGAGAAGAATTGCAGGATATTGTTACTGACCAGATCTTAAACAGGATTGTAGAAGAGAATTTCCCCAAATTAAGGAAAGGTATCCTCATACAAATACAAGAAACAAATAGAACACCAAATAGACAGGATGAGAAAAAGAAACTCCCCATGGCATATCATAGTAAAAACATTAAACATACAGAACAAAGAGAGAACACTGAAAGCAGCAAAAGAAAAACAAGCCACAGATAAAGGAACATCCATTAAACTACAGCTCACTTATCAATGCAAATTATGAAAGCCAGAAGAGCATGGACCAAGGTATTTCCAATTCTATATGACAATAGATGCCAGCACGGAATACTTTATCCAGAAAAAATGTCTATTATAGTTGAGGAGAGAAGAAAAATCTTCCATGACACAAATAGCCTGAAAAAATACATGTCCACGAAACTAGCCTTTCAAAGAATACTTGAAGCATATGTCAATTTTTTTCTGAGTCTGTGTTACTTCACTTAGTATAAAAGTTTCTAGTTCCATCCATTTACTTGAAAATTTCATGATTTCATCTTTCTTACTGCTGAGTAAAACTCCATCGTATAAATGAGCCACATTTTCATTATCCACTCATCAACTGAGGGACACTTAGGTTGCTTCCATCTCTTAGCTGTTGTGAAAAGAGCAGCAACAAACATGGATGTATATGTGTCTCTGCAATAGGATGAGTTCTTTGGGTACATGCCAAGGAGTGGTATAACTGGGTCAAATGGTAGGTTTATTTGTAGTTTTTTAAGGGTTCTCCACAATGCTTTCCGTAGGGGTTGAACCAGTTTGCAGCCCCACCAGCAGTGGATGATTGTTCCCCTTTCCCCACATCCTCTCCAACATTTGGTATCATTTGTTTTCTTGATGTTAGCCAGTCTGATTGGGGTAAGGTGAAATCTTAAAGTGGTTTTAATTTGCAGTTTATGTGGATCCTAGAAACAGACCCTGATAAATAAGTATGCAACCAGACATAACTACAGGAATGAGGATAATGGAAAGGAAATAGGGAGGTAAAGGAAAAGAAATAACCTGAAAGAGAAGAACAGTAGAAAACAGGCCTTAATAATGGAGATATGGATAAAAATTGGGTTAGTCTAAGGGAGGGGGAAGGGAAGGGTATATGAGGAACCTAGGGGATAAGGAGAAAGAAGCAGTTCAACAGAGGTAGGATCATAGGAGCAAGGGTATTAGTAAG
>NW_008357993.1:2978956-3009130 GCF_000622305.1 Nannospalax galili | reverse complement strand
AGATCAAGAAATATATGTCTAGGTAAGGTTTATCTGAGAACAACTGGTCTTTGCCCAAGATTTATCTATATGACACACAATAATTAAAAATACCAGACTGGTGGAACTAACCTTTTTGGATGTTTAACAGACATACTTTGAGGCCTATAATAATTTTGTCAGAGGGACATAAAGGACACTTTTGCTCCATACCCTCCTAGGTTGACTAGTTCCAGGGGACTATGAGCATCTTTCAAAATGTCCTGTAATGGTGGTGGTCACCGGTCCTCTTGGTCAAGGAGGCTGAGGAGTCCTGACCAGATGGAGTTGAACCAGTGTCCAGTCTACAAAGAGGCTGGCCAACACAGAGGTATCATTTCCTCCATGCTTCCAAGCAAAGCCAACCATGGTCGAGTAGGACCTTTGACTTATCTTCACATAGGTGGAACTGGTAAAAGAAAGAGCCATAGGCTCCTCCCAAGCCCATGTGACCCCTGAGGAACAGATCTTCAAATGACCTTAAGAGTAAAAATAAATCAGTTTATCCGGACCAACTGTATGGCCTTAAACACCCAGAAGGAAAGTATAACCAAAGATGAAATGAGCCAACATAATTTCATAAGAGTCCATATGTATAGCTGAAGGATACATAACAAGCAACAAGGCCAGACAAGTGATATCTTCTTTTGAGTTGTTGGCCAGGGTAGCCAAAGGGATTCCCAGATAGTAACCCAGCATAGAACTGGGAAAATGAACAGCAGACCCCAATCTTATGCAAAGGAATATAGACAACGGATTACTGCTAGATGAAGAACAGCTGACCCTCCCAAACAAAGACCTCTAGATAGACTGACTAGATTCACCAGAAGGGCAAGTAGTGGGGAATGGTTTGAGGTGCCGACAACACAGCAGACAGTAGTGGGATATCAGAGTATAAGGGCTCTAGTGGGGGGAGGGAGGCTATGGGAGGGTGCTACCTGGGAAGTGGGCGTATAAATAAATAAAAAAAAAGAAAAAAATTCTTCAAAGCATAAAAGTTTCATCCTTAATAATTAGTAGATGTGAAAAACATTACCATTGACATCTGATGACTTTATATGCGTGCTCAGATGCCAAGGAGCTCAGAAAATAACCGACCCTAACTAGCAATAGTCAGATATATAGAGATTAGAAACCCATGTGCATCTTAGTATCAATTATATTAAAAATTAATTTTTCTGTATGAAGCTGTATTTTAATAATGAAATGGAAATCTTTTTTAAAGTTTAAAATCTCATTTAATTTTATGTGTTATAGGGTTTAGATTTTTTTTTCAAACAGATGCATCTTAGCCCTGGAAATTGTTATTGAATATGTCAATGCTGTTGTAATGAAATGTTTCTTCTAATTATATGGTTATTAAATAAACAATTTTTTAAAAAAGACTTGAATCAGTACAAAGAACTGAGAAAGGAACATTTATGCCCCAGGGGCAATGAAAGAAAATAAATAAAACTATAATTAGAAAACACAAAATTAGACAAAGAATGCAAACAACAATAAAAATGATGGCAACCAATACACACCTTTCAATAATAACTTTAAATATCAATGGACTGAACTCTCCAGTCAAAAGACACAGACTAAGTGAATGGATAAGAAACAAAATCCATCTCTTTGCTGTCTGCAAGAAACCCATCTCACCTTCAAGGACAGGCACTACCTTAAGGTGAAAGGATGGAAAAGAATATTCCAAGCAAATGGCACTAAGAAACAAGCAGGGGTTGCAATTCTAATATGTGAGAAAAGAGACTTCAAAGTAAAACTAATCAAAAGAGATAAGGAGGGTCACTTCATTCTGATCAAAGGAACAATTGACCAAGAAGATATTACAGTCCTGAACATGTATGCACCAAACTCTGGTGCACCCAAATTCATAAAAGCAACACTACAGGACTTTAAGACACAGATTAACCCCAACTCGGTAATAGTAGTGGACTTCAATACCCCACTGTCTCCACTAGACAGGTCAACTGGACAAAGAATAAACACAGAGATGTCTGAATTAAATCAAATGTACCTAACAAATACCTTCCAAATAGTCTACCGAAGCACCAAAGAATACACTTGTTACTCAGCATGCCATGGTACTTTTCCAGAAATTGACCACATACTGGGGCACAAAACAAACCTCAAAAAATACAAAAATATTGAAATTATTCCATGCGTTCTATCAGACCACAATGTAATAAAGCTCAAAATCAGCACTGGAAGAAGCCCTAGCCACTACACGAACTCATGGTGATTAAACAACACACTCCTAAACAATGAGTGAGTCAAAGGAGAAATTAAGAAAGCAATAAAAGAATTCCTGGAAATCAACAAAAAGGACAATACAACAAACACAACCTCTGGGACACTTTAAATGCAGTCTGAAGAGGGAAGTTTATAGCTCTAAGTGCCTATGTTAAAAAATTAGAAAGAGCCCAAATAAATGACCTAACACTGCAACTCAAGATGCTGGAAAGGCAAGAATAAATGAAACCCAAACCCAGCAGAAGAGAAGAAATAACAAAAATCAAAGCAGAAATTAATGATATAGAAACAATGAAAACAATGCAAAGACTCAATGACTCTAAGAGCTGGTTCTTTGAAAAGCTAAACAAGATAGACAGACCTTTAGCCCAGTTAACCAAAATAAAGAAAGAGCAAATCCAAATCAAGAAAATCAGAGATGAAAGGGGAAACATTACAGCAGACACCCAAAAGATCCAGAACATTATAAGGGAATTTGAAAATCTAAAAGAAATGGATAGATAACTTAAATCACAGGAAGCATCAAAGTTAAACCAAGAATAGATCAACAGTTAAACAGACCCATAACACATTAGGAAATCGAAACAGTAATACAAAGCCTTCCAACTAAAAAAAGCCAAGGCCCAGATGAATTTACAGCAGAATTCTATCATCAGACATTTAAAGAAGACCTCCATCCAATAATATTTAAATTATTGAAAATAATAGAAACAGAGGGAGAGCTCTCACATTCCTTCTATGAAGCCAGCATCACTCTACTACCCAAACTAGGTAAAGACACAACCAAGAAAGAGAACTATAGGCCCATATCCTTAATGAACATAGATGCAAAAATTCTCAACAAAATACTTGCAAACTACATATAGATGTACATCAGAAAAATCATTCACCATGATCAAGCAGGCTTTATTCCAGAGATGCAGGGCTGGTTCAATATACACAAGCCAATACATGTCATCAATCATATAAATGAACTCAAAGACAAGAACCACATGGTCATCTCAATAGATGCAGAGAAAGCCTCTGACAAAATTCAACATGCTTTCATGTTCAAAGTCCTAGAGGGAACTGTACTGCATGGAACATACCTCAACATAATTAAAGCCATATACAACAAACCCACAGTCAACATCCTTCTAAATGGAGAAAAACTGGAAACCTTTCCATTTAAACCAGGAAAGTGATAAGGATGTCCACTATCTCCACTCTTTTTCAACATAGTGCTTGAAATTCTTGCTAGAGCAATAAGACAAGAGAAGGAAATTAAAGGAGTAATAATTGGAAAAGAAGAGGTCAAACTATCCTTTTCATGGATGATATGATACTATACCTAAGAGATCCCAAATTCCACCAGAAAACTCTTAGAACTGATCAAGACATTCAGTATAGTGGCATGTTATTAAGTCAATCTACAAAAATCAGCAGACTTTCTACTCCAATAACAAGCAATTGGAAAAGAATACAGAGAAGTGCTACCATTCACAATAGCTTCAAAAAAAAAAATCTTGGAATAAATCTGAGAAAAGATACCAAAGATCTCTACAATGAAAATTTTTAATCATTAAAGAGCTTGAGGAAGACACCAGGAGATGGAAGGACCTCCCATGCTCATGGATTGCAAGAATTTATATTGTGAAAATGATCATCCTACCAAAAGCAATAGAGATTTAATGCGATCTCAATCAAAATCTCCCTGACATGCTTCACAGAAATAGAAAAAAATCTTAAATTCATGTTAAAGCGCAAAAGACCCCAGATAGCCAAAGCAACCCTGAGCACAAATAGCAATGCTGGGGGGATTACTATTCCAAATCTCAAATTATACTACAGAGTCTATAGTCACAAAAACAGCATATTACTGGCACAAAAATAGACACATGGAACATCTTTGAAGACCCAAACCTGAGTACATGCGATTTCAACCACCTGATATTTGACAAAGGTGCCAAGAACACACAATGGAGGAAAGATGGCATCTTCAACAAATGGTGCTGGCAAAACTGGATCTCAACCTGTAGAAGAATGAAACTAGATCCTTATCTTTCACCTTTCACAAAAGTCAACTCCTAATGGATCAAAGACTTCAATGTTGTGGGGACCTAAAGTCCCCACCTTGCCAAGATGGCTCCAAGAAGAAGTTAGTGGGGCGCAGCCTGACTTGTTTTGAAGATCATCAGATTGGATGCCTTTCATGGGCTCCTGCCTGCATGAATGCATTGATTTTTAAGCTGATTGGGGAACCCTGAGGGGTGGGAAAATTATAAGCACCCTGCCCTGCTGCAATAAACGAGTTCCTGCTTGACTAGACTCCCCACTGCGTCTGATTGTTCCCAGTGCTGGGGGCAGCAGGGGCTGGCAAACGGCGCACTTACTCATCCCCAGTCATCCTTGCACAGGGGTCACAGGTTCGAACCCCCCACAACTGGCGCCCAGCGTGATGCTTGAAGGTAGATGAAAAGAAAAGAATTGGGGCCAATCGAGGGTCCGGGGTAAGTGAGACCTGAAAAGATGGGTAATGCAATTAATAAGCCTGAGGACCTGGTGCTTAAGGCGCCCCTTAAGTGGGGTGTTGGATCTGTCAGATCCGGCAGCTCAAAAGGTTTTGGCTCCCTTGCTACTTGGGGCTAATGTTTTTACTGGAGATACATGGGAACGTGTGGAATGCCTAGCTTGACAAAGGGAGGTTCAATTGGGGATTGATCTGCCGCTGGGGTTCTACCCTACTATCTTGGCCTTAAAGGCATGCTTTCAGCCTGAGAGCCCTAAGCCCTCGAAGCCACCTCCTGATGGGTCTTCAGAAACCCCGGCACAGGAATCATGGGAAGAGTTTGAGGAAGAATGCAGAAATGCAACAGAAGTGAAACCAAAAATGGCCAAATTAACAAGCTACACCTTGGGTATGCCCTAGCCAACTTCAGGACTTCCCAGGACCCATGAAAACCGTCCCCATTCTCAGGGAGATAAACAAAAATGATCCTGGGGATCAGCTGCCCTCTTATCCTGGCCCTGCTCAGGAGGCTTCTGTGAGGCCATGGATGTAAGCGTATCCTATTAATGTAAACCCAGGAGGCACTTGCCCTGACCCCTGGTATCCCTAGGAGGAGAAGGATTTAAAGGAATTAAAAAAGGCTGTGGCTGAGGATGGCCTGGGATCACCCTGGGTAGATACTCTCCTCCAAGGCTTGGCTCATCAGTAGTGTACTACAAAGGATTGGCTGGACCTCACCAAAGCAGTCCTTCCTAGCCCCATATATATTAAATGGTGTGCCCTCTTTAAGGAGGAATGCAGGATACAGGCTGAGAGGAATGCAAGTGCCAGCCCACCTGTCCCCATTACTTTTGGGATGTTGTCTGGTTCAAGTGACTGTTATGCCACAAGGGCACAACTGTCGGGCATTCCAGCCCCATATACAGAACAGGTCAGGGTCATAGAATTAAATGCTTGGAGAAAACTGGATGAGGTGCCTACCGAATCTCCCCTCTCAGGGATTAATCAAAAGCCTGGTGAACTCCTCTACGAGTTTATAGACAGAGTAGAGAAGAGCTTAAAATGAAAATTACCCCCAGGCCCATTGAGGGAGCAATTCACTAAACTCCTGGTATGGGTTGTAATGGATGTTGATCATAAGATAACCTGTGCTGGCCTTAAGGACAGGTCCATGGGACAATGGATAATTGCCTCCAAGGAGGTGGGAACCCAGAGGGGGCAAACCAAAGCCATGGCTGCTGACCCATGCCCTAACCCAGGCATTTAATTCACTTAATCTGGGACAGCAGATAACAACAGGGCCTAGAGGAATAAAAGGCCCATGTTTTGGCTGTGGCCAGCCTGGCCATATTAAAAGAAATTGTCCTCAGTGAGAGAACTGGCCTAAGCCTGGAAGTGGGGTATCAAAAAACCCCCATCTACTCCCTATCCCCGGTGCTGCAAAGGGTTCCATTGGCAGAAAGATTGTAAATCCAAATTTGATATTGAAGGAAAGCCTTTAAACTAAATGGGGGCAGCCTCCAGCCTCATTAACAAAAGGAGGACTTCCCCATGATCAGCTACATTTATAATGCCCTAAAGGAGGTCTCGGGAGAGGAGAAAAACCTATGGCTAATTGGACCTGGTGTAAGGCCCAAGATGGACCTTGAAATAGATGGTAAGAGATTTTTCTGCCTAGTAGACACGGGGGCAGATAGGACCATTCTTAGAAAGAAGGGGGGTCCCATCATGATGGCACCTAGTTTCTGAGCCCCGAATCCTAGATGTGGGAGGATACACCCCATCAGAAGAGACTCGAGAATGGCTTACATGGTGGGATGCTGATGGAGCAAAAGGGGAGGTGTGACCCCTAGTGGCTATGGGACTATCCACTAACCTCATAGGACAAGACGTTTTGGGGGATGAACAGGCCTGTATAACCACTGATAATAAGGCCTTTTATGATGACCTCTTGGACCTTGAAGAGTCTGATAGGCTTCCTGAGTCAATGGCTCAGGGGATGTCTTGCCTTACCAATTATCAGGGAGACCTCAAAAAAGAGCATTGGGCTCACCCCAAATTCTAGGGGCCACTGCCCCTCAGGTTCCAGCTATCCAGTGGTCCCCTGGGTCACCAGTATGGGTGGAGCAGTGGCCATTGCCTGTGACAAAGTTGCAGGCCTTGAAGGAAATTGTCTATGGTTGGGCCATATCTGGCCTTCTATAAGTCCATGGAACACACCTGTTTTTGTTATTAAGAAATCCTCTGGCAAATGGAGAATGTTGCAAGACTTGCATAAAGTCAATGCTAGGATGACCCTAGTGGGTACACTCTTAAAGGGACTGCCTTGTATCCCTGCTATTCCCAAGATTGTGAAAAAATTGCTTTCTCTGTGCCTTCCACCAACTTTAAAATGCCTGATGAAAGGTATGAATGGACTGTTTTACCCCAAGGTATGGCCAATAGCCCAGCATTCTGCCAAAGCTATGTGAAGACCCTTGTTGCCACTTATTGCCACATGCCACTGTGTACGTTTATATGGATGATATAATCTTGGAAGCTCCAAGCCCCCAACAATTAGAAGAGTTATATAAGGTTACTCAGAAATGTCTATAGACAGACAGACTCCATGTATCTGCTAATAAAATACAGACTATTGCTCCCTTTAAAATTCTGGGAACCACATTCTCTTTGGAAGGAGTAAGCCCTTTAAAAGCACAACTGGCTGTTAAGCCCACCGTAACCATGACAGAGCTGAGCTACAAAAATTATTAGGAGAAATTAATTGGCTATGAGCCTGGGTGCCTATTCCCACTGAGACTTTAAGAACACTGTTTCAGTTGCTAGTAGGAAAACAGCCTTCGGAACTAATTCACCTGGCTGCTCAACACTTGGACATCTTACATGAGGTCCAGGACGCCCTGGACTGATACCAACTTGCCCGGTACACGCCTAGTAAAGATCTTCAGTTATGGATACTCTCCGGTGAGACTTTGATGACATCCGTCCTTATGCAGGGCGGGAAGCCCCTTCAATGGGTGAATGCCTCTCTGGGAGGTGTACCACAGGTTTATACACCCATGGATCAATTGGCTGACCTGATTGAGAAAGGACATGATGTAGCTCTGAGACATTATGGCATAGACCCTCTTAAAATTGTTATCCCCTATCGGCTTCCTGGGCAATTTGGACTGTCATTATGGCCTTCATAAATGGGTGACCTCCTTTCACACCCTCTGTTGGGACACTCCCCAGCTCTTTGTCAGGGAGCCCTTAGTGAAAGCCAACAATGTTTTCACTGATGGGGGCAGATTTGGAGCTGCAGTGGTAGTATACCCGGGGGCAGATGAGAAACCAAAAAGATCTGTCAGACTCGTAGACTCCTTAAAGAGAGAGAAGCCCCTATCTTCTTACAGCATCGTAGGGGGAACCAAGAATTGCCTGGGCTTTTATCCCAAGGCAATGCAGAGGCAGACAAGGTGGATTCCACCCAGGTCCTGTCAGCAGGCCTGAATGAAGCTCAGGGGTTACATAACCTCACTCATGTCTCTTTTTACAAGTACCACCTCTGCAACAGCCAGGGGTAAACCCCAGGGGACTCAAACCCAATTCCTTGCAGCAAACAGATGTCACACACTATGCTCCTTTTGCAATGTTTAAGTATATTTTTGTGTCCATCAACACATTCTCACATGCCTGTTGGGCTACCGCTCATACAGGAGAGAAGTCTAAACATGTGCAGTCTCATTTTCTCCAGTGCTTTGCTACGCTGGGACTGGCCAAAAGAATTAAAACTGATAATGGACCATGTTTTGTGAGTAAAAATTTACAAGGTTTCTTTTCACTTTGGGGAATTCAACACAATACAGGAATTCCCTACAATCCTCAAGGTCAACACATTATAGAATGCAACCATCAAAACCTAAATATTCAATTGCATAAGCAAAAAGGGGGAATAAGCCCCCACCAAAACTTGGCTATGGCCTTATTCACTATTAATATTCTTAATTTTCAAAAAAATCAGTTGGAATCCAGGTTCCAGAAGCATTGGGGATGACAGGTGCAGAGACCTGAGGTACGTGTAAGGTGGAAGGACCCCATTACAGGACAGTGGAGAGGCCCAGATCCATTGCTAACCATGGGTCGAAGCTTTGGCTGTGTCTACCCTACAGGAGATTCGAACCCCATATGGGTGCCTGCGAAAAACCTTAAGTGGGTAGGCCAGGATCTGACTGACTAGCATGATGGTCCATGGACAATAGTTCATGAGACAAAATTCCTCTCTTTATTTATATCCATCTGAGGTGAAGGACCAAGTTCCTCGGCTTCATTGCCAGTCAGCCTCTTAGCCTTTTAATCTCACAGAGGCAAGGAGACAACTGGCTGATTGGCTAAAAGGTACATGGTCTCAGAAGTATTTCAACTTGTCCTACGCCATGACTCAAGAAATCATTAGTCTAAATTATACCCAAGTTCCTGTGTTGGACCTTGATTTATCTTTTGTAACTCAGGTCTGGGAACACATGAGGAGGTTTTCTGACCCTAGTTGGTTGTGGCAGGAATCACTATGGTTGCTTTGTTTCTCTTGATAATGCTTATCTTTAAATGTCTTTACCAGATAATTTGGTGGCAGAGGACCCATGGAACTGCCACGGCCCACCTCCTCGTGATTACAGACTCCCCCAGGAATATACCCCCTCCGGTTGTCCACACTTGGCTGAGTTAGGCAGAGACTAAGACCATCAAGGGCTGGCATTACCCATGCGGCTGCCCTTAATCATGATGCATTTTTAGCCAAGGACGGGTAAGATGTCCCATGACAAGCACTCCTAAGACAGGACATGCACATGGCCAGGTGCATGGTCCAATGATGGGCAAGGCTTGATCAGAGGTGACACAACATAAGACAGGCAAAAATACATAAGATTAGAGGAAGGAGATAGCCATCTCTCCTCAGGGAGCCATCTATGAGATGGGTAACCTGTGAAATAAAGTCAGTCTGGCCTTATAAAAAGTCAGTCTGGCCTTATAAAATAAAAATAAAAGGGGGAGATGTGGGGACCTAAAGACCCCGCCTTGCCAAGATGGCACCGAGAGGAAGTTACTGGGGCACGGCCTGACTTGTTTTGAAGATCATTGGAATGGATGCCTCCACAAGCTTTCATGGGCTCCTGCCTGCATGCATGCATTGACCTTTAAGCTGATTGGAGAAATCTGAGGGGTGGGGGAATTATAAGCACCCTGCCCTGCTGCAATAAATGAGTTCCTGCTTGACTAGACTCCCTGTTGCGTCTGATTGTTCCCGGTGATGAGGGCAGCAGGGGCTGGCGAACGGCACACTTACTCACCTCCAGTCATCCTTGCATGGGGGTCGCAGGTTCGAACCCCCTGCAAACGTGAACCTGGAAACCCTGAAACTATTAGAAGAAAATATTGGCAGTAACTTACAGGATATAGGTATAGGATAGGATTTTCTAAATTGGACAGAAGTTGCTCAGGAATTAAGGTCAACAATCAATAAGTGAAGAGGAAACCCATAGAATGGAAAAAAGTCTTCACCAGTGATACATCTGAGAGAGTTTTAATACTCAGAATATAACAAACTCAAAAAAAAAAAAAAGAAAGAAAAAGAAGTGAGGGGAAAAAATGACCCAATTAAAAGATGGGCTAAAGATTTAAACAGAGAGTTCTCAAAGGAAGAAATAAAGATGGATATGAAATATCTAAAAATGTGTTCAACATCGTTGGTAATTAGGGAAATGCAAATTAAAACTATCCTAAGGTTTCACCTTACCCCAATCAGACTGGCTAGGATCAAGAGAACCAATGATACCAAATGCTGGCAAGGATGTGGAGAAAGAGGAATGCTCATTCACTGCTGGTGAGATTGCAAACTCATGAAACCCTTATGGAAAACAGTATGGAGAACTCTTAAAAAACTAAAAATGAACCTATCATATGACATAGCACTCCTTGGCATATACCCAAAGGACTCATCCTACTACAGAGATTTTTATACAGCCATATTTATTGCTGCTCTTTTCACAATAGCTAAGAGATGGAAGCAACCTAAGTGTCCCTCAACTGACAAGTAGTTAACAAAAAATGTGGTACATTTATACAATGGAGTTCTATTCAGCAGTAAAGAAAGATGAAATATGAAATATGAAATTTGCAGGTAAATGGATGGATCTAGAAACTGTTATACTAAATGAAGTAACACAGATGCAGAAAACAAAAGATGTATGTTCTCACTCATTTGTGGATCCTATCACCAAATCCTTTAAAATTCCATGTTCTTTTAATTAGATAATACTCTACAGCAGACTCTTCTGTGTGAAATAACTATCATTGCCATGACTTCAGCTGTGCCTGCTTGCTAAATATCATCACAATTTGGCTTATTGAAGGCTGTACTCCTTCATTAAAGGAGGGACAAGCAGGGTCATTGGACCCTCACTGGAGTATCCAGCCACTCTTCCCACCTAACTGTAAGTAATTTGGCCCTAATCACACATGGTCCCCTGGATTTGGTGATGACTCAAGTATATAATCTGGGGAAGGCTAGGAGGAGAAAGCTTGATCCATGCTGGGTAAAGGCTTTCCAATGTTCATACCCTCAGGTCACTCATACACTTCAGCAACCCCTCAGGCATCTCTGTAAGGAATCTCAGTAAATTAATTGGTTCCCCAGGAAAACTTTAATCAACATAGGTTGGACACTAGAACCCTAGAAGGGGATAAATACTGCTTAGTATAAATAATTCTCACAACAAATGGAAAATTTATTTCTTAATGTTATTATTTCTTATAATTATTAAAAAAGAAAATGAGAATGTAAAGGACGTTAAAAGAATATGGGAATGGAGACATTTTCCAAAAGAGAAAAAAAATAAGAAAGCCTAAGCAAGTGATGAAGGTCTATGTAAGTTTGTTATTATATATAAAGGATGAGACAAAAATAGTATACACATAATCTTAAAATTTTTAAGGTTATAGTTTAGTCAGCTAGTTTAAGGAACAAAATATATGTCTAGCCATGGTTTATCTGAGAACATTTGGTTTTTGCCCAAGCTTTATGTGCGTAGCACATGGTAATTAAAAGTACCAGACTGGTAGAGCTAACCTTTTTGGATGTTTAACAGCCATACTTTGAGACCTATACTAATCTGGTCCAAGGGACTTAAAGGACAATTTTTGCTCCTTGCCCTCCAAGGTTGACTAAGTTCCAGGGGACTATAGAGCATTTCTCAAAATGTCCTGTAACTGTGGTGAGTCATGTGTCCTATTGTTCAGGGAGGCCGTGGATACCCCACCAGATGGACTTGAACCAGTGTCCAGGATATAATGAGGAGGGCCAATGCAGAGGAAACATTTCATCCATGCTTCCAATTAAAGCCAGATATGGTCAAGTAGAGCCTTTGACGACAGCTGGCACTACAGGGAGCCCTGAAAAAAAAAAAAAAAAAAAAAAAGGACCCAAGAGCTCCTCCTAAGCCCATGTGATCCCCAAGGAACAAATCCTCAAACAACCTTAAGAATAAAAATAATTTGGTTTATTTGGGCCAACTGAATAGTCTTAAATACACAAAAGGAAAATACTGTAGTGTCCACCTGTAGCTAAGGGAGACAACCCGCTACTATTCTAAAATGATGGCCAAATTTGTTTTCTCCCCCATCTAGAAGCCTTTGAAAGGTAACTGACACTGATTCTAACCACTCCAAGAGCTATCAAAATGCCTGAAAGCAAATCTTGAATCTATTACTCTCGAGTCTAGCCTTGGCAGACAAAAGAAAAATGAGGAGGAACCCAATGGAGGGATGCTTTTGGAAGCTCTCATCAAGAAATTCCAATGGACTCTGATATGAACATTTGAAATTTGCCTTATTTTGACTTTTTTCTGATTCCCTGTCTAGAACTTGTAATTCTAATGACTCTTGCCTTTATTTCTCCTTCACATCTCCTAGGCACCAGTCAAGGACTTTCTTTTCTCCCTATAGATAAGAGATATGTAATTTGGGAGTCTTTTAGATAGACCCACTGAAGAAGGGGTCCCAACTGCCTCACCCTGCACCCTTGTTCAGCATGGAAGAAGCCAGAGCAATCTGTGTCCTGATTCCCTATTGGCAATTTGTGTAATCTCTTCAGGGGATGGTGTGATAAGAATAGGAGGTAGGAATTGGTAGGCAATTAGGGTAAAAGGTCCCCAAAGAAATTAGACAGTTTCTTGGCTAAAAATCAAAATGTCCTTGGGTCTCTTAGAACATATTCTGTTTCAAAGGTCAAAAATATCAAAAGTATTTGGGAGCTTTTATCTAATCCCTAAGATTTTAGGGTTACTTTCTCAGAGGGGGGAATGTTAAAGTAGCAAAATCTCCATAAAAAAAAAAAGAATACACAAAGTTGTTTAGGAAAAAGTGATGGCGAGATATGGGAGGAGTTAGAGGGAAGGCAGTGGGCATGACCTTGATCAAAACACCTTAAGTGCATGTACAAAATTCTCAATAAAGTTTTTATTAAAGTTAAAAAAGAGGAAAATCAATTTTGAAGTATCAAATGAATACTTTTTAAATCTATGAACTATACATTTATAACTAATCTTTTGACACCTACAAAGCATCCCTAGACACTTATTACAGACCTGAGGAATCAGACTAGCTAATTCTCAGATGGTTGATTGTGTGTAGGGTTTAATTACCTCCAGGAACCATGCTCCTGTCTCTCTAAGCACTCTTCTTAATTGCCTTCATTTTTTTGTGGTAAGAACATTTAAAGTCTCTTCTTTTAATAATCTTAAAAGATATAACATATTACTTTAGTATATATTATCACATTGTACCCCATTAAATATATAATCTATACAATTATTATAGTGATTATATTTATTATTATAACCAATTAAAATAAAATTGCCTTTAGTGTGTGAGACAACCTCAGAAAAAGCAAAAGTCATGTATGTGCAGCTGTGAGGCCATTTGGGAGCTTTATTTCTCCTGCCATGTTTTGTATGTTGCCACATTTGTCACAAGGTCTTGCTACAACCATAAGTCTGGTTTATCTACTATGAGTCTATTTAAATTTTAATTGTCAATTAATTTTTTTAGATAACAACATAATTAGAAGAAGCATTTCATTACAGCTTTAACATATTCAATAAGAATTTCTAGAGCAAAGGTACATCTCTTTCAAAAGTGGCTGTAAATTTTGAGGCTCACAGTTGAATTAATACAGTTATACAATATTGAACTCAGTATAAACCCTATAAGACATAAAATTGAATGAGGTTTTAACCTTCAAAAAAGATCTCCATTTCATTTAAACATACACTGTTTCCTACAGTGAGAGTAACATACACTGTTTCCTAACAATGAGAAAAAGACGTTGTTAATGCTAACACTTAGATATTTGCACATGTGTCTCTAATCTCTATGTATGTGATTATTACTACTCACAGTTGGTTACACTCAGATCCTTGGCACCTGATCATGGATATAAAGTCATCATCTAGATTTCAATGGTAATGTTTTTCACCTCTACATATTAACATGAAGCAAATTTTTATGCTTCCTCCTCAAATATAATTCATTTTTCTATTTGTTGATTTTTGTGTGTGTATGTCATACAGAACATCCCAAACAATCTTATTCATCTATATATGCACTTCCCAAATGGTGCCCTCCCATAGCCTCCCCCTCACTGAAACCCATATACTTGTCATTCCTGTTACTGTCCACTCTGTTGTCAGCGCCCCCAGCTGTTTCCCAGTGCTTGTCCAGCCGCTGAATCTAGTCAGCCTGTACAGAGCGCCTTGTTTTAGGAAGATCAGCTATTCCTCATCTAGCAGCAATCAGCTGCTAATATTCCTTTAGATAAGATTGGGGTCTGCTGTTCATTTTCCCAGTTCTATGCTGGAATACTGTCTGGGAGTCTCTTGGGCTACGCTGGCCAACAGCTCAAAGGGAGGTATCTCCTGTCTGGCATTGTTTCTTGTTATGTAGCCTTTAGCTATATACATGGACTCTTAAAAAATTATATTGACCCATTTAATATTTGGTTATACTTTCCTTTTGGGTGTTTAAGATCATACAGTTGGCCCAGATAAACCAATTTATTTTTACTCTTATGGACATTTGAGGACCAGTTCCTTAGGGGTCACATGGGCTTGGGAGCCCCTGACTCGTTTCTTTTACCAGATCCATCTATGTGAATATGTCAAAGGTCCTACTAAACCATGGCTGGCTTTGCTTGGAAGCATTGAGGAAATGTTTCCTCTGTGTTGACCCTCCACTTTGTAGACTGGACAAGTTGATGGAGTCTCCATGGCCTCCTTAATCAAGAGGTGACTCAGCACAGTTACAGGACATTTTGAGAGATGCTCATAGTCCCTTGGAACTTAGTTGACTTAGGAGGGCAAGGAGCCAAAACTGTCCCTTATGTCCCTCTGATAAAATTAGTATAGGCCTCAGGGTATGGCTGTTAAACATCCAAGAAGGTCAGTTCCACCAGTCTGATACTTTTAATGACCATGTGCCATGTAGATAAAGCTTGGGAAAAAAACAAATGTTCTCAGATAAACCTTGCCTAGATAGATATTATATTCATTGAGCTAGTTATATGTATAATTTGTCAGTAGATTGTTCAATTACTATGGTTCCCTCAGATTTTTTTTTAAATAGCTAGGCATTATTTATCTCTCATATTGTCTAAACCTTCCACCATAGTTTCCCCATTTAAAGTATCTTCATTTTCCCATCTCACCCTTAATAATACCCTTCTCCTATGGTCCCACCCCTCTTGAACAACTTCTTTTCCTTTATCCCCTAGGTTCCTTGTATAACCTTCCCTACTCTTTCCCCTTAAAATAACCCAATTTTTATCCATATCTCCCTTATTAATGCCTGTTTCCTACTGTTCTCTTTCAGAGTCTTTCTTTTCCTTTACCTCCCTGGTTCCTTTTCATGATCCTGGTTCCAGTAGTTATGTCTGGATACATACTCACTTATCAGGATTTGGTGCTAGGATCAACATATGAGGGTGAATATATGTCATTTTTTTTTGTTTTGTTTTGTTTTCTGAGTCTGGGGTTACTTCACTTAGTATAACAGTTTCTAGTTCCATCCATTTGCTTGCAAATTTCATGATTTCATCTTTCTTTACTGCTGAGTAAAACTCCATTGTATAAATGAACCACATTTTCATTATCTACTCATCAATTGAGAGACACTTAGGTTTCTTCCATCTCTTAGCTATTGTGAAAAGAGCAGCAACAAACATGGATGTACAAGTCTCTCCACAATAGGATTATTTCTTTGGATATATGCCAAGGAGTGGTGTAACTGGGTCAAGTGGTAAGTTCATTTATAGTTATTTAAGAGTTCTCCACACTGCTTTCCATAGAGGTGTACAAGTTTGCAGCCCCACCAGCAGTGTATGAGTGTTCCCCTTTCCCCACATCCTCTCCAACATTTGCTATTATTTGTTCTTTTGATCTTAGCCAGTCTGACTGGGGTAAGATGGTATCTTAAAGTGGTTTTAATTCATATTTCCCTAACTACTAAGGATGTTGAACATCTTTTAAGATGCTTCTTAGCTGGCTTTATTTCTTCTTTTGAGAACTCTGTTCAACTCCTTAGCCCATCTTTTAATTGTATTACTTACTTTCTTGATTCTTTGTTTTTTGAGTTTGTTATATATTCTGAATGTTAAACCTCTGTCAGATGTGTCGCTGGTGAAGATTTTCTCCAAATGTGTCAGTGGTGAAGATTTTCTCCCATTCTGTGGGTTTTCTCTTCACTTCCCTGGTTGCTTCCTTTGATGTACAGAAGCTTGCTTTATGAGGTCCCATTTTTTGATTCTTGACCTTGTTTCCTGAGTGATTGATGTCCAGTTTAGAAAATCCTTTCCTTCACCTATATCTTTTGGTAGTTACTGATGTTTTCTTCTAACAATTTCAGAGTTTCAGGCTTTACATTGAGGTCTTTGATCCATTTGGATTTGACTATTGTGCAAGGTCAAAGATAAGGATCTAGTTTCGTTCTTCTACAGGTGGAGATCCAGTTTTGCCAGGACCATTTGTTGAAGATGCTGTCTTTTCTCCATCATGTGTCCTTGGCACCTTTGTCAAATATCAGGTGGCTGAAATTGCATGTACTCATATTTGGGTCTTCAATGTTGTTCCATAGATCTATGGGTCTATTTTTGTGCCAGTACTATGTTGTTTTTATGACTATAGCTCTGTATTCGAGTTTAAAGACTGGTAAAGAATCCTCCCAGCATTGCTCTTAGTGCTCAGGGTTTCTTTGGCTATCCAAGGTCTTTTGTGCTTCCATATGAATCTTAGAATGATTTTTTCCAACTCTGTGAGGAATGCCATGGGGATTTTGATTGGCATTGCATTGAATCTATAAATGGCTTTTGATAGGATGGTCATTTTCACAATATTAATTCTTCCATTCCGATATCTTCCTCAACCTCTTTCTTTAACGATTAAAAATTTTCATCATGGAAATCTTTAATGTCTTTGGTCAGGTTTAGTCCAAGATTTTCCTTCTCTGATTGCTTGTTATTGGTGTATAGAAAGGCTACAGGCTTTTGTAGATTAATTTTCTAACCTACCACTTTACTGAATGTGTTAATAATTTCTAAGAGTTTTGCAGTGGAATTTTTGGCATCTCTTAGATATAATAATCATTTGTGAAATGGGATAATTTGATCTCTTCTTTTCCAATTATTACTCCTTTAATTTCCTTCTCTTGTCTTATTGCTCTTGCGAGAGTTTCAAGCACTATGTTAAAGAGGAGTGGAGATAGTGCACAGCCTTGTCTAGTTCCTGATTTCAATGGGAATGCTTCCAGTTTTTCTCCATTTAGAATGATGTTGGCTGTGGGTTTGTTGTATATGGCTTTAAATATGTTGAGGTATGTTCACTCCAGTCCAATTCCCTCTAGGACTTTGAATGTAAATGTTGAATTTTGTCAAAGGCCTTCTCTGCATCTATTTAGATGACCATGTGTTTCTTGTCTTTGAGCCCATTTTTGTGGTTGATGATGTATATTGATTTACATATATTGAAACATCCTTGCATCTCTCGAACAAAGCCCGCTTAATCATGGAAGATGATCTTTTTGATATGTGTCTGTATGTGATTTGAAAGTGTTTTGTTGAGAATTTTTGCATCTATGTTCATTAAGGATATGGGTCTATAGTTTTCTTTTTTGGTTGTATCTTTACCTGGCTTTGGTATTAGAGTGATGCTGGCTTCATAGAAGGAATTTGGAAGTTCTCCCTCCATTTCTATCCTTTTGAAAAAAATTAAGTAGTATTGGATGTAGATCTTCTTTAAATGTCTGGTAGAATTCTACTGAAAACCCATCTGGTTCTGGGCTTGTTTTAGTTGGGAGGTTGTGTATTACTGTTTCAACTTCCTTATGTGTAATGGGTCTGTTTAAACTGTTAATCTCTTCTTGGCTTAGTTTTGGTGGTTCCCATGTTTTTAGATACCTGTACATTTCTTTTAGGTTTTCAAGTTTAGTAGCATATAGGTTTTTAAAGTATTCCCTTAAAATGTTCTGGATCTTTTTGGTGTCTGTTGTGATATTTCCCCTTTCACCTCTGATTTTGTTGATTTGGAGGTGCTCTTTCTTTCTTTTGGTTAACTGGGTTAGTGGTCTTTCAATCTTCTTTATCTTTTCAAAGAACCAGCTTTTGCAATTGTTTCTTTGTATTGTTTTCTTTGTTTCCATTTTATTAATTTCTGCTCAGATTTTTTGTTATTTCTTCTTGTCTGCTGGGTTTGGTTTTCATTTGTTGTTGCTTTTCAAGTGTCTTGAGTTGCAATGTTTTGTCATTTATTTGTGTTTTTTTTTTTCCTATTTTTTAATGTAGCCACTTAGAGCCATAAACTTCCCTCTGATGACTGCTTTCAACGTGTCCCAGAGGTTTTGTTGTGTTGTATTGTCCTTTTCATTTAGTTCCAGGAATACTTTAATTCTTTCTTAATTTCTCCTTTGACCCATTTATCATTCAGGAGTGTGTTGTTTAATCTCCATGTATTCATGGAGTTACCAGGGTTTCTTCCAGTGTTGATTTTAAACATTATTGCATTGCCATCTGGTAGAATGCACAGAATTATTTCAGCCTTCTTGGTTTGTTGAAGTTTGTTTTGTGTACCAGTATATGGTCAGTTTTGGAGAAGGTTCCATGGGGTACTGAATAGAAAGTATATTCTTTGGTGCTTTGCTGGAATATTCAGTAGATGTCTGTTAGGTCCATTTGATATATGGTATTGTTTAATTCAGATATCTCTCTGTTAATTCTGTGTCCTGTTGACCCATCTGTTGGAGACAATGGGGTATTGAAGCCCCCTACTATTAAGAAGATGGGATTAATCTGGGTCTTAAAGTCCTGTAGTACTGTTTCTATGAAGTTGGGTGCACCAGAGTTTGGCGAATATATGGTCATGATTGTAATATTGTCTTGGTTTACTGTTCCTTTGGTCAGAATGAAGTCACCCTCCTTCTTTTCTGGTTAGTTTTAGTTTAAAGTCTATTTTATCAGATATTAGAATTGCAACACCTGCTTTTTTCTTAGTACCATTCCCTTGGTATATTTTTTTCCCATCTTTCACCTTAAGGTAATGCCTATCCTTGAACGTGAGATGAGTTTCTTGCAGACAACAAAAATGGGTTTTGTTTCTTAATCCATTCAACTAGTCTGTGTCTTTTCACTGGGGAGTTCAGTGCATTGTTATTTAAAGCTGGTAATGAGAGATGTGTATTGAATCCTGTCTTTTTTTTTTCTGTTCACATTCTTGGTAAAGCTGTGCATTTCCATACCTTCACTGAGTTTCTTTCCACAACCCCTTGTGTATAGTTGTTCCTTTCTTCAGCTCTTTGTATTGCTTCAAGAACTCTCTGAAGGGCTGGTTTTGTGGACATGAATTCTTCCAGCCTATTTATGTCATGGAAGATTTTTCTTTCCCCTTTGGCTATAATAGACATTTTGGCTGGGTAAAGTAATCTGGGTTGGCTTCTGTGGACATTTGGCACTGGGAATACTTTGGTCCAGGCCTTTCTGGTTTTCATAGTTTGTACTGAAAAGTCAGCTGTAATCCTGATGGGTTTTCCTTTATATATGACTTGTTTTACTTTTGCAGCTTTCAGTATTGTCTCTTTGTTCTGTAAATTTAGTGTTTTTACTATGATGTGCCATGGAGAGTTTCTTTTCTGGTCCTGTCTGTTGGTGTTCTATATGCTTGTTGTATTTGTATGGGCATATCTTCCTTTAATTTGGGGAAATTTTCTTCCACAAACCTGTTGAAGATCTTGTCCATGCCATTATCCTGAGATTATTCTCCCTCCTGTACACCCATGATTCGTAAGTTTGGTCTTTTTATGGTGTCACACAATTCCTTCATATTCCATTCTTGTTTTTTCTTAAATTTTTCATAATCTTTGCTTGGGTGGTCTAGTTTGTCCACTTTATCTTCTAGCCTTGATATTCTGTTTTCCATTACATTCATCCTATTTGTGAGGCTTTCTCCTGTCATTTCTAATTGGCTCACGGAGTGCTTCACTTCCTTCTTCATTTCAGCGTGAGTATTCTTCAATATTTCTCTTTTCTGATTTCATTCAGAAGTTTATCCCTATATTCTTTCAGTTCTTTGATTTCTTTTTTTGTGTGTTCTTTAAATTGACTGAATTCTTTTATCATGTTTATAATTGTTCTCTTGAGTTCCATGTCCTGCATTATCTCTAGGGGGTTCTCATTGTACTCCTCTAGAGGACTATTGGTACTTGGTGGGGATATATTATTTTGGTTTTTCATGTTATTATTTTTCCTCTGTGACTTCGACATGTGAATTTCTTTTGTAGTTTCTGATTCCTGTATGTGACTAAAGGCTTCCTCTGTTGAGTTTAGGTCTGCTTCTTTTTGTAAAGGCTTCCCATTCTCTCTTTTGATTTTATATTGGAGTGGCCATATTGCTTTCGTCTTTAGAAATTCTCACAGTGGCACAAGTCAGATGAGGATAAGATTCTGTCAGGCTTTCTCCTAAGGTCTGGATCCCTCCAGGAAAGATGTTGCCCTTGGGAATTTTGGACCTGGGCTGGCCTGGGAGCAGAACCCAGGAAAGATGCTCATCTCAGGAAGCTGATGGCTGTGCCACCCATGGATGCAAAGGGAGGTGGTGGGGGGAAGAGGTCCTGAGTTCTCCTTCGGCCTACTGGGAGGAATTGGGTTGGTCTGGATGCAAAGGATCAGGAAGCAGTGGGGATTCTGGGCCAAGAGGTCAGTTCAGGAGTCTGGCATGCCAAGACAACAAATGGGCCAGTACCCAGGTCAGGAGGAGAGATGGGGTGGGGGAGCTGGGAGGGTGAATGAATGAGGCTGGAGGAGTCAAGGTATGGTGGGCCTAAGGGCCCACCCAGGAAAGATGCTAGCACCAGGAAGCTGGTGGCTGAGCTGCCCAGGGAAACAAAGGTAGGTGGGGGGTGGGACCAAGTTCAGAGGGCTCCTGGGGACCACAGGGAGGAACTGAGTTTTTCTGGATGCAAAGGATAAGGAAGCAGTGGGGACTCTGGGCCAAGAGGTCAGCCCAGTGTCTGGGGTGCCAAGACAAGAAATGGACCAGTATCCAGGCCAGGAGGAGAGATCGGGTAGGGGAGCTGGGAGGGTGAATGAGGCTGGGGGACTCAAGGTGCATTGGGTGCTGCTGGACTTACCCAGGAAAGATGCTGGCACCAGGAAGCCTGTGGCTGTACAGCCCAGGGAAGCAAAGGGAGGTGGGGTTGGGACCATAATTGTCATTTTAAATTGATAATGTTATTTAGCTTTGTTTCTTTGATGTCAGCAATAGACTTAGAGCTGTATTTGAGTCCTGACTACTGCTTACAGACCTCAATAAAACCTCTGGCTCTGGGGGACCAGGGCACTGCAGCTAGATAGTGTCTTCTGAACATGTCAAGGAAACTGCATCCATGAAACCTCAACAGTATGGTTGCCTAAGCAAGACGTACATGTGAATGAGAGAAGTTTTACAATGTCCCATCCCTAGATGAAGAGTTACATGCAATCAATGTCTACTCAAAAAGAGAGAATCAGGTTTCTCCAGGTATAAGCTCCCTGCTATCTATCCAATCTCAAGTGATCAGTCCTAAACACAAGTACACATAAGAAACAATAATGGACTGTGTTTATACACACACACACCACATAATGATAATAGTTTAAGAAAAGGTCAGGAAATTTAGAGGGAGTTGGAAGGAAGGAGGTTGCAGAAGTGATGTAAATATGGTATTCATGATGAAATTCTCAAAAAATTAAAAATTTAAATTATGAGAAAAACCCTCCTGTGCCTCTTGCTTGTCTTGTTTTTTAAAAAAGTAAGTACCTGAAAACTTTTATTTTGTTATTTTTATTTTATGAGTGTGAGTGTATTGCCTGCATGTTTGTAAGTGCACCCAAGTTTTGTAATTCCCACAAAGGTCAGAAGAGTGTGTTAGATCTTCTGGAACTGGAGTTATGGATGGTTGTTAGCCATCATGTGGGGTTCTGGAACTGAACCCCTGGTCCTCTGCAAAAACAGCCAGTGCTCTTATTCTCTGAGCCATCTCTCCAGCCCCTACTTACCTTAGTTGTAAAGTTGGAAACATCACAACCAGACATAGAACCTCAGCACTGAGTCAGTTACTAGGAATAGTCAGTAAATCTGTTTTCTCCCACCTCCTTTTATTTCATCTTCCTCTGTCATTAGTAAGAATTCATTTATTACTGACATTGAAAAAGTAACACAGAACATTGTTTTCTAAGCTCATTTGTCTCAGCCAAAGTTGTGAGTGCAAGCAACAGAAACAAACTTGATGATTCGGGCAGCTCATAAAATCTCCAGAAAAACTTGAGAACCAGTCTTGGAGACTCTGAATTAAGCTTCAGAAGATGTTGCGGTATTTTGTTGCTGCACTGAGCATAGGCAGCACTCGGTACACTCAACTCTCTGATTTGGGAGCCAGGATGATGTCAACAGATCATGGATCCCGAAACACATGCATGCTTGCTCACACATGTGTGTGTATGTGTGTGTGTGTGTGTGTGTGTGTGTGTTCCTGTGTGTGTTTCTCCGTGTATGTGTGTGTGCATCTCACATAAAATAAAATCTATTATACACAATTGACTCTAACAGTTTGGCAGGGTGAGAAGTCCCATGGTCTGTGGCCTACAAGCTGGAGACCAGGGAAGGCTGTGGTACATACAGAAGCCTGAAAACCAGAGGGCCAATGGCATATTTGAAGGCCTCAGGATGAGGAAAACTGAGGACATGAGAAGATCCATATCCTGGTTCTGGCAGTCAGAGAGCCATTTCATTTTCCTCAGCCCTTGTGTTTTAGTTCAACTGCTCAGCAGTGAGAGCAGGATGTTTGGTTCTGCCCAGTTTAAATGTTAGCCTCTTCTATAGCATCCTCACAAACACACTAGAAATGATGGTTAACCAAATGACTAGACACCGTATGTCTAGTCAGAAGATACTAAACTATCCCACTGGAGAAATGTTCTTTTTCCTTTTTCTTCCCTTTCTCCACCTCCTTTCCTTACCTTCACTCATCTTAAAATACACCTTCTTTTAAAATGTACAACTTCTTTGTTTCATCTCTTAAGAGAGCATGGAGAAGTCAGACGTGGTGGCACATGCCTTTAATCCCAGCACTTGGGAGGCAGAGGCAGGTGGATCTCTGTGAGTTCAAGGCCAACCTGGTCTACATGGTGAGTTCCACGTCAGCTGGAGCTACAGGGAGACCCTGTCTCAAAAAGACAGAGAGAGAGAGAAAGAGAGAGAGAGGAAGAGAGAGAGGAAGAAGGAGGGAGGGAGGAGGAGGATTTTAGTATAAAGTGATGCTTTAGGCTAAGGAAAATCTTGTATCCTCTCTAGTTTACTAAGGGAAAAAAGATCACTACTAATGCCTGTTATGTAGTGATTATCAGGAAAATATTAGCCTATAATTGAATTTGGAATCCTTTAAGTAATGAAACTGTGGCTGTAACATCAGTTTAGTTCAAACAACATCAGAAAAACATTCTTCTCACAGACTTTGGCTGGAGGTTGCTCTGTGAACACCACCAACACTCAACTGAGACCTTATGTGTTCCACAACATCTCCACCCCTTCTTACTTCCTGTTAGGGACAGCAAGCTAATACTACTTTGTTGCGGTGCCCATTTAGACATCCAGAATTTGTCCTATGTAAGCTACAATCAGTAATAAATAATTACAAATTTAAGCAGAACTTTGTAATTAGCCAACATTGATTATTGCTTTCCACAGTCACAATGCCGCTAAAGGATTGCATCCACAGGCTAGCCAATGTACAGAGCTTCCAGTGCCAGCCGGCTGTGCCAATTACAAAGCATTCTGCTGCATGTAGTAGTAGTGCTGATGTGTGGACTGTGCCATTGCCTCATAGAGCTTTTATCCTGCTGATGACTTGGCTGCCACCATCCTTACCTAATTCACTATAAATTACTTGTGGCTCCATGCTTCCCCAACAGAATTTTGTCTTTGTGTTTCTCTTTAGGGAAAAAACAATTTTGCTGATTTCACAAAAGTTTCTAAATCAGTAGTCAAACTTAGGATATTGTTATAGACTGATTGGCCTTTAACATTTAAAACCTCACTGTTTTCAATTGGCCCTCAGGTTCAGAAAGATAAAGATGTTTTTATAAATTTGGTATAGAGGTCCCATGAGTGCTCCCATCTCCAACCTATAGCAGTTTCCTCCATTTTGAATGGTTGTCTCTGATAAGATTTAAATTCATCCTCCTTACTGGAAGGTCCTCGGGGGCATCTCATTCTGAAGTACCACTACTGAGGCCATTCTTTCCCATACCTCCATGTGTTTCAGACAAAACACATGCACATTTGGCAGAGCATGCCTGCTATGGATTCAGCATGCCCCTGGTCTCTGCCTGTGCCCTGTTTCCACTATACATGACAAGATGGACACATTTCAAAACATCTCTCATTCCATTAACAGTGCTGGAGGAATTAGAAATGCATCACCTCTATCTTTACTCTTATCATTCTGGACAATGACTCCAAAATATAAGGAATCCAATGGATGAGCCAAAGCTGCTTATCATCCTAAAATGACATGTTCTGAGATTCAAATGAGCCAAGAATGACTTAAACACATAATCATGAACTTTATTCTTTTATTCTTTTAAACTTTAAAATTTATTTTCACTTTGTCAGGCACAATGCAAGGATTTCTTTGAATGGGTAATATATGGTAATGTGATATAATATAATGTGGAGATTAATATTAGTAATACGTTGCCTACATGTTGTAATAACCTATGACATAAGGATTCAGGAAAATACAGATTATTTGGTTCAAAGCAAACAGTTACCCCCATTTGAAAAACTGGTCCCTGATTTGTATTTGATGTTTGTGTCTGAATTAAACCTATAGGTTTTATTCTTCGAGGTTCCCTAGAGGAATTAAATAATGTTAGGCAACCTACTACAACAGTAGCTCTGCTTCTAGTAGCAGAAAATTAAGCTAGAATCCACAAGAGATTTGCCAGTAAAATTAGCAGCAGAGGGTTTAAAAGTAGCAACTAATCCTACTGGAAAATGAGCAGAAGGGAAGGCACTAATCTTATTAGCAGCCATGTCATCAGTCAAAAACAGCAAGGATGGAGGAATGGATCTTGAAAGGTTATTTTCTCATTATAGTTCCTGTTCCCCTTTTTATTTTAAGACCCATGGTAGGATGAATGGTAATGTGAGCCAATGAAGTTGAAGAAAGACAAAAAGGCAGAGCTTTATGATTGTTCTGTCATATAATTCCCTAAGAGCTGGGCATGGCTCAACGAGTGCTCTAAAGCACGCGTGTCACAAACAGTTGTCCTGTTATTGATGCTTATACTGAAAGCTTTGCAGGAATGCCTCTTTTGGTAGGGTTAGCCCAAGGGGCAGCCTGCTGAATTCAAATAGGAAGGACACACAGCAACCCAGGCCTTCTGCAGTCTGCCTGGGCTTGTCCAGCCTACCTGGTACAAAAGCTGTGAAGATAGGCCATAGGATGTGTTTGCCCACTGACTACCGCAGCAACTATATTGCTGCTTCCCAGGTATAATTCTCAGCAGGCAGAGTGGTGAAGGTTTTTATAAGTCCCTGAGTTAATAAAAGCCCAAATTTTAGTTAGAAACCCACTTTTCCTAAATGGCCTCAAAAGCTACGTGGTGGTCCATGACTAACTCTGGCACTGGAGAGGTTGAACCAGGAAGAATACAAGATTCTGAGGTACACAATGAGTTCGAAGCCAGCCTGAGGTACACAGAAAGACCCTGTCTCTGAAACAAAACAAAACAAAACAAGAGAATGATAATCTCCACTTCATCATCGTGGTAGTCTTAGGACACTAAATCAATGCTCAAACTTGTTTGTTTACCTGTTTGCACCCCTTAGTGTGAACTGCCTTGCATTTCCCTTCTACCTTGTAGGGCCTGTCATCTCTTATCCTTAAATTCCCCAAGTCTCCTTCCAATGTTAGCATTGAGACTTCAGCTAGTCACATCAGACTCACAATTGCAGAGGGTCACTGTGGACACAGATGTTTGCATAGAGACTTGTGAAGACATCAAAAAGTTACCAAGTCTGGCCAGGCTTGGTGGTACACGCCTGTAGTCCCAGCACTTGGGAGGCAGAGACAGGCGGATCTTTGTGAGTTCAAGGCCAGCCTGGTCTACATAGTGAGTTCCAGGACAGCTGAGGCTACAGGAAGACCCTGTCTCAAAAAGACCAAAAAAAAAAAAAAAAGTTATCAAGTCCCACAGCATTGACTTAATTTCCAACCAGACACAATCTCTGCTGCCTTGACAGCAGAGACAATATGAAAATCAAAATACAATTACTTTCCCATTTCCAATTCACTGTTGACTTGATCAAACATCCATTTTTTTCTAACCCAAACAGTTGTTGGTTTTCCCTGATTGTTATTAAGGAATTCTAAGTGTCAATACAGTAATTCAGGATGAAAGACAGAACAGTCTCCTGTGGCAAAGTTAATGCTTAGAAAGGTTTATCAAGAAATATTCAGGAGAGCTCAGGAGAGCTAGGACTAAGTGAAAAGAGGACCATTTTCTCCCTTCCTCGGTAAGGGTGGCGGACCTTTCTGTGGTAGACAGGAGAAGAAAGTAGATCCCCCTACAAAAGCCCAGCACATCACTGTGAAATAGAGCGATGCTTATTGTCATTTTATGTGCCAAAATCACTGAAGAAGAAAAAGACACTGCAAATGAATATCCTTGTAGGTGTTGGCTCCTTCTAGGGAGAGGTAGTCTAACATAGTAGTCACTGGCTAGTTCAAAATCCTCCATGGCTATTGACCAAACTGTGTGATCTTAGACAAGTTATTCAACTTCTGTGTCTTAGTCTCATCTATAAAGTGGGAGTTAAAGCTAACTGGTAGTAAATTTTAGAAGAGTTAATGTATGTGAAATGCTTACAACACTGTCAGTCATATAGTAGGCAAATACTGTTTTTATTCTTCTCAGGTAGCACTGGTTCATCTTGTTAGTGTTTTTCTTTTATACTCACAAATGTGGGGATCACTTCCGGGCTCTTAGGTCTCTATCTCCATCTTGCCTGATTTCTCAGTCCTTTTCTTAACTATCATGTTTCTGACATTCGTGCCTCCATTAAAGTTTCAATTCAAAACTCAGACATTAAAGATGGATGACTTTACCAGAGATTAGCCAAATCCAGACTCTAGGAGGGAGAGACATAGTCCTATGCCACCAGTAATAGTTACATGACTGATAATACCCTGTGCTTCTCTTGTTTGTAAAAGGTATAATTATTCCTCTTGAGCCTACTCCGGACTATTGTAGGAGTCAGTTCCAACCCTCTACAGACAGTCTATCTGGGGTGGGATTGCAAAAATCTATGTGAATTAGTGGTTCCCAAATCTAACCCACCTGAAGTGAAGGCCTTATATGCCTATTCATCACATTCTCTGGCCACATCATATGACTGGTCCTCAAATGTATTTTGTTAAGTGAATCAGTTATACATAATATAAAGATAAGAGCAGCTTCAACTCTAGGAATGACAACTACTTAATTGCCTCATAATAATCACTCACAGTGATTATTCCCAATGACTATTTCTTTGGTAGGAAAAAATTAGGCCACCTTGGTTCTGAGTCTCTAACATTCCTAATTCTTTCTCCTAAGTTGTCCCAAGTGAAAGCTACATTCTAATGTTTATAATACTGCTTTTAAAAAAATTTTAGTCTGGCAAGATTTTTTTAGCTCATTGATTATTATTGCATGCAAGTATATGCCTTTAATTAATATCTCTTTATACATTTTCAAAAAAGAGAACACAACTCGAATTTCCTGAACTAAATTCAGTAACATATCATGAAATTATTGGCATCATCTTGTGAATGATTTTATAATAGTTCTCATGCAGAGAAAAATATATTTCCTGTATCTGTCGCAGCTCTGTTTCTGTTGGTAAATTCAGAATATCCTTTGGCAATGTTCATAGGTTTAAATTGTAAAGCTTGGTTGAGGCTTCACCATTCACTAAAAGATGATTTTCATTAGGTTTGTAAAGTCTTTATAAGCATTTATAACATTAGATTCTTCTTACTAGAATAGATTTGAAACAATTTCCTAGTTAAAATATTAATAAACAGAAAAAGATTTAGTTTACTTATTGAGAAAATAGTTGCAACTTCCCTGAGAAAAATCCATTCTCCTGCTCTATTGCTGAGTTCAGTCTCTGCTTTGTTAATGAAAAAAAAATAGACATTTTAATTTTGGAACTTAAGAAGGTGGCACCAAAAAGGACAGTCAGATGACCACTAATTTTTCAGCCCTAAGTTTGAAGAGCAGATGTGTGTTAACTTTGCTGCTTTCTAAAACCTGGTTAGAACTAAGGGAAAAATCCTGTTTTATTCAGGTGGAAAGTGGCACAACTGGATGATAGGTTTTCTTAGTTAAGGAAAGGTACGAGATGGTGGGGTTATCCTGACTACTGCTCCCTGATGGATTTTTCCTTAACAGAAGCTCATAGTATTAGAGGAAACTATCTTATTGGTAGCTTGTCATAAATTAGATTTGCCCTGGGGTGACATTCACATACACAACTCACATATTTTTTTTTCTTTAAAAATAGGCCTTTGGTTTACAGAATACATAAAAAGAAGTGATTTTGTAAACCTTGAAGAATCTCAAGGTCAGTGACCCCCAGAGAAGGGCTGTACTGACTGTCAAGTTGTGCCTTTGCACAGTGCCACATCAGGGCAGGGAGCTCAGAGCCACTCTCACTAGCTACTGTGACAACGAATGCCAGAACCACAGCTGAGTTGAACATCCCATTCATCCTCTGAACAAACATTAAATGCAAACACTGAGCTTCAGGCTTCCAGTAAAGATGACAGGAGAGGCAGGGACAAGGCTGAACAAGATCACAGGGTGCCAATTTGATTTTCTCTTGGTTGTTTAATTAAGACCCTGATGTATGTGAGGTATAATATGAATATTTACTCAATTCACCCACAGTTATTAGTTTTTAACCATAAGTAGAGCCCTGGAGTAAGGGCATGAGAACAGAACTCATTTTCAATCCCAGCCCTCAAGGTTATATTACTTGGAGTACACAAATAATATGGAAAAAAAAAATAAAAAGGAACAATGTCAGTCCAAAAACTCAAAGTAAAACATTATGAAATCTTATGAAATGAGACTGGCCCATTTAATCTTTGGTTATACTTTCCTTTTGGGTGTTTAAGGCCATACAGTTGGACCAGATAAACCGATTTATTTTTACTCTTAAGGTCGTTTGAGGATCTGTTCCTCAGTGGTCATATGAGCTTGGGAGGAGCCCCTGGCTCCTTTCTTTTACCAGGTCAGCCTATATGAAGATAAGTCAAAGGTCCTGCTAAACCATGGTTGGCTTTGCTTGGAAGCATGGAGGAAATGATTCCTCTGTGTTGACCCTCCTCTTTATAGACGGGACACTGGTTCAAGTCCATATGTATAGCTAAAGGCTACATAAGAAGCAACAGTGCCAGACAAGCGATACCTTCTTTTGAGTTGTTGGCCAGGGTGGCCAAAGGGATTCCCAGATAGTAACCTAGCATAGAACTGGGAAAATGAACAGCAGACCCCAATCGTATCCAAAGGAATATAGACAACTGATTACCGCGAGATGAAGAACAGCTGACCCTCCTAGAACAAAGACCTATAGGTTGGCTGACTAGATTCACCAGAAGGGCAAGTAGTGGGGAATGGCTGGGGGTGCTGACAACACAGCAGACAGTAGCAGGGATATCAGAGTATAAGGGCTCTAGTGGGGGGAGGGAGGCTATGGAGGGTGCTACCTGGGAAGTGGGTGTATTAATAAATAAAAAAAAGAAAAAAA
>NW_008357993.1:2957511-2978732 GCF_000622305.1 Nannospalax galili | reverse complement strand
CATCATTCAATTTTGTCTTGTAGGGTTTATTCTGAGTTCAATATTGTATAACTATATTAATTCAACTGTGAACCTAAAAATTTACAGTCAATTTTGAAAAAGATGCATCTTAGCTCAGAAAGATGTTATTGAATATGTCAATGCTGTTGTAATGAAATGCTTCTTCTAATTATATGGTTATTAAATAAATAAATAAAAAAAGATCGTGAAATCCCCACTTCACTACCTCTGTTTACACAGAATCCAAGTGGTGAAAGTTTCTGTCCATCTGGGGCCACTTCCAACTATGATTTCACTGGGCCTTTCAAGTTCTTTTTCCTGGGCTTCCCTCCATCAGGGCTTGCCTAACAGCAGCTCAACTTTCTTTTTTCAAAACAGTGCGTGGGATCGGAACTCAGGTGAGTTCACTTGCTGCCCCTGGCATTCGGAATCATAGCTGCAGCCTTTGCGTTTGGCCCTGTGCTTGCTCAGGACTTGAGTTTCTCTGCACTCAGCCACAGCTTAGGAGCCACACTGTGCTGCGGGTCCTCCTCCTGTTTGCTTCCCGTTTGGCCACGCCCATGCTGGCAAAAAGCAAGTGATGGGTTCTGCATTCGGACAGTCCTCGGCATGTCTGCCTTTAACTCAGCTCCGTTTGTTGTTGGGACACAGTAGAGAGAGGCAGGAGGATAAAGTCAACCATTGTTGTTTCAGCAGCTGAGCAATCTTGGACAAAACAGTGAATGTTTCCAGCCTATAAGTTCTACACTTTGAAGGGGATAGTAGGCTTTAACTTCACCTGATTGTAAGGAGGATTGAATGAACCAGTGTAGACAAAATGCTTGATGCATAATTATGCTCAGTACATATTAGTTAGCATCTTCTTCCCTTCCCAGTTCCCCATTCTAATTAGTGAGTCTCCATACTTGCTCACCTGAACAGTTTACAGATTTAGCTTCTAAACCCTCATTTGCTGCATTCATCAGCCAAGCTTCCTTGGGCTGTCCATAGAGCCCATCAACAATGGAAGAGGGCAGTTCCTATAACTAGGGCACGGTCCCTGAAAGTAGTTCTCACAGGCAAGCTCATGCATCTTATTATAGTCTGTGCTCAAAAACTGATGACCCCAATGAGTCTCAGCTCAGACTAAGCCTTGGTGAGCACTTACCATGCCAGGCATGAGGCTAGGCCACAAATAAGACAAGCACAGCCTTACTGTCCCACAGCTTTTAGTGTTGAGAATCAGAACCATGTTTTCTCTGTTCTACCGACTTCTAAACACCTGCAAAATGGCTTACATCAAAGAGATGTCTTGGTTTCTTTAGCTGCATGATGATCAGGTAAGCCTATGTTGTCTTCAAAGATCCATTCTTCCTCTCACTGTTAGTGGTTGTGGAATTTGAAGATAATTACAGTCAGGTACAATAGTGTCCCTTGTCTTTTAAGTGAGGAAGTAAGCTTTGAAAATGAGGTAAATCATCAAAACCTTTTTGGAAGTAGCATGGAAGTTTCCAAAGTCAGCTTTGTAGATCACTTTTGAATCATCTTCACTTCAGTGTTTTGGATTTTTGTTTTGAAATTAGGTTATGATAAGGAAATGTAAGTTAAGATGTCAGGTACAGCATGCAGTTAACACTGGATCTTTTAAAGCTGCTGATATAACATTTTAGTTTCTCTATAAATATTTGGTGACAAAGTCTCTTTTCTTCCTGAGAGGTAAATATGCCACTCATCCCAAAATGACTGCACAAGGGGTAAAATTATCCACAAAATTTAGCTCAGTGTGAATCTGAAGTAATGACTTCCCTATACAATTAGGCTTATGGATCCAGGTTGTCTGCAAATTACACATATTTGTATTTATAGTTTGTTTGCTATATAAACGCCTGATGAGAGAAAGTATATGCTCTACAATCCATGTTTCTATGTTTAACAAAACAGTCTAAATCCCACCTTAGTAAATTTTATTGAATATGAAAATGCCATGAAAAGTATATTATAGGTCTCCAAGACTTCTTTGTATCAATATTTGAAGATGGATTATACCTACAACTTAAAAAATATCTGAAAGAGGACTCATGAAAAAGCCTGCCTGTTTGTAGATAAGATGAATAACTTTCCAGGGTGACTTATGAATTAACTGCAAAGGGGTAATTCTCATCCCAATGATTTGGGTCACTTCATCCCAGCAATTTTGTACTCTGTGTGTGGAACAAATGCACACTCATCATGGACAGTTTCCATCTTGTGAAGATGTTCAGTTTAGACAACTCAGGATGCCCATACTTTGAGTCTTTGTTTCGGCCATGTCTCCTAGCCAAGCTGCTCCTTCCAGAGGTAAATCTTTCTTTGCTTCTCACAGCCTGGCTATCCCTTTACCTTTAATAAGTCCTGCTTCCTACCATCTTTTATTGTGTTCCTACATTTGCCTGTCACTCACCCTACTTCTATTCTCACTGGACTTGATCCAACTGGCCATGTAGCCCGACAAGCTCTGCAGCATCTCTATTCTGCATTCTTAGAAGGATTTTACTTTCTGTTTTGAAAGCTGATGCATGAGCATTCATATCTGGTATTTCTTATTTCAATTATTTCTGAGCTGCTATCAAAGATTTAATGTTGACTGTGGAAACTTTTTCTCTCTTGTCTGAAACTTTGAAGACAAATTCCTTCATCCAGGATCATCCTGGGGAACCACACTATTAAGTCCTGGATGCAAGGCCAGATATTACCTGACAGACTTGTTTGCTTGAGGTAACCTTTTAGAGGGGGTAGGGAATGGGGGAATAAACACATAAAATAACTGAAGGAGAAAGTAATTCAATTTTGATTCTACTTAGGAAAAGAAAGTTGTTAAATTAAGCTTGTGCAGGTGGCTAGAGATCAGACTCCCTTATTCTACATTGGTAAAAATACATTCTCTCAGAAAAATAGAGGAGAGAGAAACCCACTCTTGTCTCAGTGTCCTCGAGGAAATGAAGTTATTTCGCACATGGATATGCACCTACAGGTTTACAAGATCTCAGCTCTCCAGAGATAATGATTGCTTCAAGGGAAAGCCAGCCTCTGCTAAGTTGGTAATATACCTTTTGAATAGTCAATGTAAGAAATTGATAGGAAGCCGATGCAATGGCTCAGCAGTTAAGAGCACTGACTGCTTTTGCAGAGGACCCAGGTTGGTCCACATAGTGGCTAACAACCATCTGTAGCTCCAGTTACAGGATATCTGATACTGTTTTCTGAACTCTGTGGGCATTGCGTAATGCAGATTCATTTACATGCAGGCAATACACTCAAATACATAAAATAAAAATAATAAATAAAATATTTTTTAAAAGAAATTAATAGGAAGGAGTTCCAATTTGGAATACATCAGAGCAGCCTGTATCAGAGCAGCATTCTCACTGAATAAAATTTTACAGATCTATTTAAAAAAAACAAACACCTGAAGACATCTGAGAGTCTGTGCTCTGTGCCTGAGGGACTGTGATGCTGAACAGAAGGAAGTGCAGAGAGAACCTGACATTTAGCTCAACATCTCTCCCGAGCCATTTGCTAATTTATAAGCAGTAGCTGAAATGAAGAGACGCTAAGCAGAACATTTGGTAGGCTCACTGACTGATGAGACAAAAATTGGAGGATAAGTCCCACCAAAGAGGAGAGCTGATTAAAAACTCCAGGCTCACACTGCACAGCCTCCCCTCTACATCATGACTGAAACCTTGGAGCAAACAAGAAAGAAAGCAGCCCTCAGAAAGACTGGAACCAAAATTTAGTCATCTCAACCCTCAATTAGATTAAAGTGGCCTGCTTCTAACCTAATTGCATGATAGAAGTGAAAGGCTGCTGTCTAGGAGAAAGGTGACATCACCCAGAGCATTGTGTTGTCCCTATACCTTTGAGAAAGGCACACTGGGAGCTGATAAAACATTATCAGAGAAAAGAATAATATAGAAATATTTGTGAACTTGGAAGGTTTTATAAAAACATGTATGAAAAGTTGGGCAGAGAGGTAATTCAGTCAATAAAGTGCTTGCCTTCCAAGCATGAGGGTTTGAATTTAATTCCAGAACCCATATGAAAATGCCAGGCATGGTGGCACTTGCTTGTAATCTCAGTGATGAGAAGTAGAGACAGGCAGATCGCTGGGCTCGCTAGCCAGCCAGCCTAATTGGGGAGCTTCAGGCCAATGAGAGACTGTCTCAAAGGAGGTGGACATTATTTCTGAGGATGACACCAGAGATTGTCCTCTGCCTCCACACAAAAATGCACCCCCTATAAACATGCACACACACACACACAAATAATATATATATATATATATGTATATGTATGTATGATCCATATAAGAACAAAACCATGTATTGGGCTTTCTTAAAAATGAGACCTTGCCAGGTGTGGTGGCACACCCCTTTAATCCCAGCACTTGGGAGGCAGAGGCAGTCAGATCCCTGTGAGTTCAAGGCCAGTCTGGTCTACATAGTGAGTTCCAAGTCCCTGTTTCAAAAAGACAGAAAAAAAATAAAAGGAGACCTTTGGTTCTTTGAAGACATTGTTAAGAGAAAGACAAGATAAACTATAGAATAAGAGAAAACATTTAAAAATCACACTTCTGAATAAGAGAAAATCCTTGCAAATCACATTTCTGACAAAGGGCTTACACCCAGAATATGCTGTGGTTTGGATATGATATGTCCCTCATTAACTCATGTGTTTGAACACTCGGCCCCTTTTTGGTGGTGCTCTTTGGGAAGGCTGTAGAACTTTTGGAGGTGAAGCCTCCCTGGAGGAAGTGTGTCACTGAAACATGCCTTCAGGCTTTATAACCTGGTCCCACTTCCTGCTTACTTTCTGCTTCCTGAGTGTGGATGCAATGTGGTCAGTGAGCTTCCTGGCTTCCTGTTCCTGACATCATGTCTTCCTTGCCATCTGCCATGTCTTCCCCACCAAGATGGACTGGGTCCCTCTGGAACTGTGAACCAATATGAACCCTTTCCCCCTTAAGTTCCTTTTTGAGTAGTATTTTTTCATAGCAATGACAAAATAACTAAGATGTATGTCACACACACACACACACACACACACACACACACACTCATTGATTTCTAAAAACACAGAAGTTAAAATAATGAGATAGCATATCAGTTATAATGGTCCATAAAAGAGGCTAAACTGAAAAATTGCAAGACGCATGTATACAGCTGCAAACATGTGACACTGTTGGGGTTCCCCCCTTTTGTCCTGGTGTGGGAATTGAATCCAAGACCTTGCACATGCTAGGCAAGCATGCTACCTCTGAGCTACCATCCATTCTTAGAAATGGAAAATAGCACTGTCAGTTTGAGAGCAAAACAAGTTTTCTTTTTTTTTTTCATAAGGTTGTGCCTATACTTTAAATATGGCCTATAAGTCTATTCCTTTTCAATTATTCAAGTTAAATGAAAATCTGTGTTTCCATTAAAACCTACATATGATAAAGCCCTTGGGAGGGAGAGGCAGGCAGATCTCTGTGAGATAGAGGCCAACTTGGTATACATAGTGAGTTCTAGGCCAGCTGGGGCTACAAGGAGACCTCTCTCAAAAAACTGACAAAACAAATCAAAAACCAAAAACTAAAACTCAAACCAAAAAAATTCTAAATACTCTACATACGAACATGCATAGTGGCTTTATTTATAATCATACTACACTAGCAACCACCCCAATATATTCTTCAACTAGAGGATGGATGAACCAAACACAGCAATCCTTTCAATTAGCTACTATTCAGCAACAGAGAGGGACAGTCTGTGGATCTAAGCAAAAGCAGAGATGGCACTTGGATGCAGCATGACCAGTGAAAGAAGCCAGCGCCTCGCCGAAGGTTTGTATGTTGTGTGATTCTATTCATATGAAACTTTCAGAAGGTCAAAACTACCAGGGGTAGGGAGGAACCCAGAGGAGTGAGAATGAAGAAAGAGATCTCCCTAAACATGTGAAAATTTGAAGGAATGATATTGTACTAAATTTAGATGGGGTGATTATTACATGAATGTACATTTTTGTTAAGATGCCCAGAATGAATTTCTGTTTTTAGGATGATTTTTCAGTATGCCTAATTTTAAACCCTGGACTTCATGTGAGAATTACAGGCATGGTAGTGCATGCCTGTAATTCCAGCACTCTGGGGCAGAAGCAGGCAGATCTCTCTGAGTTTGAGGCCAGCCTGGTCTGCACAGTGAGTTCCAGGCCAGCCAGGGCTAAATAATGAGACATTGTCTAAAAAACACAACACAACAAAACAACAACAAAAGAAATATAAGGAGAGCCTGGGGGCTGGAGAGATGGCTCAGGAGTTAAGAGCACTGGCTGCTCTTCTAGAGGGCCAGAATTCAGTTCCTAGAATCCACATGGTCACTATTAACTGTTCATAAGTCTATAACGCCAGTCTCAGGGAATCTGACGTCCTCTTCTGGCCTCTGCAGGCATTGCAATGAACAGGGCACACTTACATGCAGGCAAAACACTCATCCATTTAAAATAAATATATAAATATTTACATTTTTCAAAAGAGGAGTCTGAAGAGTTAAAAAGAAAGCAGGTCAACTAAGTACCCTGGGTCACAAAGAAAACCATTAGTTATCTGCAATCAGTTATGTGTAAATAATGTAATAATGAAACAAATGATGCTACACTTAGAAAAGCTATACAAGGCAATCAACGTAAAATACATTAGATAAACAAAAATTAAATTGTAAAGAATGTTCATGTAACCCATATGCAGAAGGGGGGGCAGAATGAAAATACAGAAAGCAAAATATCAGGCTTAAGACCTATCATATGACTAATTATATAAAATATCAATGATCTAGACACATCCCTTAAAAGACTGAGATTGGCAGAGAGAATTAGAAACATGATTCAACTATATGCTATCAATAATAATATTACTTTAAAAGTAGCAGTACAAGCAGACTTAAAGTAAAAGGATAAAATACCTATCATGAAAACATCAAGAAAATGGTAGATATATCTATGCTAATGTCTGATAAAGTAGAATTCGGAGAAAATTAATACTTAAAAAGACAGAGCAATGATGCAAAACAATAAAAGGATCTATCAAGAAGATACTGAAGAGTCAGATGTGGTGACAGTTACCTTTAATCCCAACACTCAGGAGGTAGAAGCAGGCAGATCTCTGTGAGATAGAGGCCAGCCTGGTCTAAGTAACAAGTTCTAGGCCAAATGGGGCTACAGGGAGACCCCATCTCAAAAAATAACAACAACAAAAAATACTATAATCTTAATTTTGTATGTCTCCAAATGAAAGAGCCACAATATTAACAATATGAAGTAAAAACTGATAGTTTGTCATGCTTTGGGTATGTTCTGAGCATGTCCCCAAAGTTTCATGTGTTGGAAGAATAGTTTCCAAATGCGGTGTTTGGTGGTGGTGGAACCTATAAGGGCAGAGTAGAAGATAATTAGAGCACTGGACGTACGTCAGTTGAAAGGGATTATTGCAGTTCCTATGGGACTCTGGTTAGTTCTCCTGAGAGGTTATTAAAGAGCAAGACTGGCTCCTCCTCACTGTCTTCTCACTCACTATGTGACCTCACCTCTCGCACGTGTCCAACCGTGGCTCCATCCCATGAGACCTGGATGACCAGAAGCTGAACAATAGGACTTCCTGATCTCAGACTTTAGACTTAGGAACTCTGAGATAAATGAACCACTTTTCTTTACAATACCCAGCTTTAGGTATTCATTATAACAATGGAAAAATAGATTAATGCAGAAATGACAAATCATAGTTAAAGACTTCAACACTTCTCTCTCAATAACTGATAGAACAAATTAGTTGAAAAATCAAGGATGTAGAAAACTCAAAAGCATCAACAGTTTATGATTGATATTTATAGAATGTCCACCAACAAACTATGCGCTTGCTCTTCATGCACCTCTAGAATACAACAACTCACACATATCCTGGCCCATAAAACATACCCATGAAACTACCATATCTGGGATACAAATAAACAGAGAGATCACAATGAATTGAAATGTGAAGCTAAAAGCTGAAAACTAAGAAAATCTCCAAATATTTTAAAATGAGACAACATATACCTAAAAGAAAAAGACATGAGTTAAAGTACAGGTACTTAGGAGGCAAAGGCAGGCAGATCTCTGTGAGATGGCAGTCAACCTGGTCTACTAATGAGTTCTAGGCCAGCTGGGGTAATAGGGAGGCCCTGTTTTGAAAAACCAAAAACCAAACCAAACAAAAACAAAACAAAAATCCAAAGCAGGTAGAAGGAAATTATAAAGATGAGCAGAAATCATCAAAATTGAAAACATACAACACAGAAAAAAATCAATGGCTCAAAGAGCCTCTTCTTAGAAAAGATCAATAAAACAGAGATAAGAAACAAAATATTAATATATGAAATGAACTAAGGAATATTGTTACAAACCTTGCAAATATTAAAAAGATAATAAAAGAATGGTATGGTTTTACATATGCAAGTTTGACAACTTCGATGAAATGGGTTAATTCCAGAGTCTACTCAATATGAAATAGATCATTTGAGTAACACATTCACGTTTCATAAAATTTAAGTCATGATTTTATAAATTCCCTCAAAAACAATCTGACGATACAGATGATTTCAAAGGAGAATTCTTATTAGTGTTTAAAGAAGAATTAACACTAGCTCTATGCAATCTTTTCCAGAAAACAGAAGGAAAACAAACATTTCCCAATTTCATTTCCTGGAACAAGTACTGCCCTGGTCCAAAGCCAGATAAAGTCAATACAATAAAAGGTATTGTGGAAAAATAACCCCAATGAACAGAGATGCAAAACTCCCTTAATAGAGTATTAGGAAAGCATATCAGAAGACTAATGCACTATGACCAAATGGAATTTATATCAGGGACATAAGGTTGGTTTAATATCTAAAAATCAATCAATGTGATTTATAGTAAAAATTACATGATTATATCAATCATTTAATTGAATGGCATTTGAAAAATATTAATATTATAAGAAAAGGCATTTCAAAAATATTAAAGTTAATTCATGATAGGGAGACTCAGAGAGATAGGAATAAAGAGAGATTTTTACTCTTTGTAACATGGTAATAAGCAGCAACAAAGCCTGCATTTAACATTGTATTTAATGGTGAAAGGTTGAAATTACTCCCTTCAGATCAGGAATAAAGCAAAGATAATTTAATTTAATTTAATATTTAATGTTATAGGCAGTGCAATAAGATAAGAAAAAAATGAAAGGTATAGATTAGAAAGAAGAAAAACTGTCCATATTTTCACATGACAGTACTCCATATAAATAATTCCAGAGGCTTTGAAATAATAGTGGGCTCAGAAAGGCTGCAGGATGTAAGGTATACATTTAGAAATAAATTGTGTTTATATATTAACAATGAACACATAAATACCATAATGAAAAATTCCAATACCATTTATAATTGAACAAAAAAACCAAAATATATACCTATAAATCTAATAAAACATGTACAGTACCTGTGTATTGAAAAGCAGAAAATGTTGATGAAAGATATCAAAGATCTAAATAAAAGGTAAGGTATACTGGACTTAGTCATTGGGAAGAGGATCCACAGTAAAACACAGTAATAAATGCTAAATGTATCAACTATTACCATATAAGATATAGTAAGAATGTTACTTCTCCCAAGATTAATACTCACATTTAATGCAATTTCCCTCAAAGCCCCAGTGAAACTTCTGTTGGATATAGATAAAAATCATTTAAAATTTGTACAGCAAGGCAAAGAAATGTGAATGCTTAAAATGGTTTCAAAAATAAAGCAAAAGAAATTATTATATTTCAATATAAATATACATCAACAAATATATAGAAAGACTTAAATGAACATGAAAGAGACCCACACAAAGAAGTCCAAATTATCTTTCAGAGAGGTGTAAAAGCAGTTTTATAGAGGAAAGATGTCCTTTTTATAAATGGTGCTGACGCTAAGAGCATTGAGCTAATTCTTCTTTTGTGTAATCTCAAGATGCATAACAAAATAAATATAAATAGTGAGTATGTGAAATATTAGGAAAAAGCATAAAAGAAAATCTTTATAATTTAAAGGTCAGCCAAAGAGTTCTTAGGTCAGCATTTGAAAGCACAATCCATACACAGAAAAATTGAAAAATGAGCTTTTTCAATATTAAAAACATCTCTCCATGGAAAAAAAGCTGCCGAGAAGAGATAAACTAAATGTTGGAAGGAAAATACTTAGAAATCATATTTGTAAGAAAGTTCTAGTGACTACTGTATAGACATAGTATTTAAATATATGCATACACATGTATCTCCCAACAGAAAAATAAACAGTCCAATTAAAACATGGGTAAAAGCTGTGAAAGGCATTTCAGTGAAGAGGACACACTGCAAATGAGCTTACTCAAAGTTTTACAGCATAGCTAGGCTTTAGGAGGATACAGTGTTAAAACCACAATAAGATATTTTAAATGTCTGTCAGAGTGACTGAAACACATTGACAATAGTTTTGCCTTTAGTAGGAATGAAAAAATAGTTTAGTCATTCTGGAAAAAGGTTTGGCAGAGAGAATGTAGCAAGAAGCATAATTTTAGAGAAATGACTGCACATTTTCTAAAATTGATAAAAGATGCAGCAAGTACTCCCAACCCCCACAAACACAAAGAAAAACCTACTTAGGTACACCGTTAGGAAACAGGTGAAAACCCCGGACAAAGGGGAAAGTTCAAAGCAAATAGAAAGATATTCTCAAAAGGGCACAAAAACTCTACCAACAGAAATAATGGAAACAGACATGGGAATGATGTCCTTAAGTAGCTGAACTGAGAATTCACTAGAAAGTAACTGTGAGGAAGTCAAGGAACCCATGTTAGCATCAGGCAAAACAGATGTGATAACTATTATCAGAGATAAATGAGACATTTTCTAATGACAACAGATTAGTCATAATTAATAATAATTTCAGGAAGATATAGTACTTACAGATGTATACAACAGCAAACAACAGAGGCCCAGAGAATATGAAAAAATACTCTAAATGGAAATAAAGGGAGGAGCTGGGTGTGGGGATGCACACCTTTACTCCTAGCACTTGGGAGGCAGAGGCAGAAGCAGGTGGATCTCTGTGAGCTTGAAGCCAGCCTAGTGTACATGGGGAGCTCCAGGCCTGGCAGGCGTACATAGATGCAATATTTTAAGGCATGTTACAGTTATGTCTGAACTAAACAGCCTGGCTCCTAGCATTTGTTTTAAGGCTAAAAGCAGACCCAAATTCTGAGAGACTGTTCCTTCATATTTCTCTTTGAAATGTGCTCCCAAGCCCAGGTCTTGCTCAATTTTTTTTATTGAAACAGCATCTCCAACATGAAATGGGGAAATAGAAGTCAGGACCCACGCTTTTCTTATTGGAGAATCTTGCTCTGCTCTTTGATCCCTAGGCCTAGACTATCACACACACAACTACAGACTTACCAGTTTTTCTCATTGCTTCCAATGAGAAAAGCATGCTGTTTTCAGAGTTTTGATATGTTAATCATGTACATCCACACTCATTCTTTATCTTGGGTTGTGGGCAAAATGGGGTACTCAGGGATTAAGACCAGGTATAAGCTTGTTTATATTACAAACAGTTGCTTTTTGGTTGCAAGGTTAGGCAAAAGCCTTTAGTATAGATTATATCCATACTGTAAAAGACATTCCTACACATAGTGAGGCCCTGTCTCACAAATAAGAAATAAATAAATAAAAGGAGAAGAATTAAAAATTTCAACATCCCACATAAAATAATCATTATATTTGAAATGTGTAAAGCAAAATTAGCAGAAAAGAACCAGAAAGATTCAGTCCTAGAGGGAAATTTTATCATACTTATCAGAGTCACAAATTGAAAAGGTAGACAAATATAGGTGAATTGAACGACACATTTTACAAATAGAGCTTACTGATATACCTAGGAAGCTATATGAACATGGCAAAGAAAGCACATTATCCTCAAGCACTTCAAAGTATGTGCTAGTTGAGTCACACTGAGCAATAAATCATGTTTATTCAAATTTCAGAGACCTGAGGCCTACATTGTGACCACACTGAAATTGGGCTAAAATTGTTTTAAAAGGATGAAAACCTCTAATTCTAAGGAATTTAAAAGTCTGTTCATCTTTAATTCATTTTCAAAGAAGCTACCATAATAAAAATTTTAAATATTTCAGCTCATGTGTACTAGAAATTGAACCTGGGAAAACTTTGTGGAGTATACTTAAAACTGTGTTTAAAGGTAAATAGAGCCTATTGCTGTGTTTATAGCTTTTAGTATGTATTCAAAGCATGAAAGGTTATGATATTTATCAAGGAAGAAAGAAAGAAAGAAAGAAAGAAAGAAAGAAAGAAAGAAAGAAAGAAAGAAAGAAAGAAGAAAGAAAGAGAGAGAAAGGACTTCCCAAAGTAGAAAGAACTGAGCAAGATAGGAAAACAGCTAATGATGAGATAAAACATGTACAATAATGGAAATAATGCAAATAGACTAATATCTTTAGAAAGGTTAATAAGAAGGATAAATTCGTGGCAAGACTGTGTGTGTGTGTGCGTGTGTGTGTATGAGAGACAGAGTCAGAGATAGAGAGACAGAGATAGAGATCCAGTGTTACCAACAAACGAGAATATTAACATTTTATTGATGGAATGAAAATAAAATAAAATGGGCAAACACAGAAAAATACAACTTGTCAAATAATGACATGGTAAGAAATAGAACACAGAAAGCTCTTGCCTCATGTTGGTTTCATCTGTAAGTTTTTGCCAATAATAATGTGAAAGTAATGCATACTTTTCATATTCAGTAGAAACTGTACTTCAAAATTTGAATTTTAAACTGTCCTATACAAGTGATGTGTTGTGGTGCTCTTTCCTGGTGCTAGACAGTGGTAATAAAAGGCAGGATCAGGAAGCATGCAGTTACCACACTCCACAGCATTCCACTGTGCTGTCAAGTTGAGCTGGGATGCTCAGTAGGTTAGGGGAAGTCAATGCACTTTCTACTTAAGCTGGATTTATTGGGACACAGCACTGCTATAAATAAGGAACATGTGTATCTGAATAGTCTTTGTTTGTAACTGCATTGTTCTGGGTTCTTTTAAAAATATTTTATTTATTTTCATTTTATATGTATGAGTGTTTTGCCTGAATGTAAATGAGACCCACATATCTACATAATCTGGAGGCTGGTAAGGCCCACTTACCCTAGTATGAGTTAGCCAGATGGAGATCAAAAAAGGCCGTTTTAAAGCCCTAACCTGCTTCCATCTGAAGCCAGCTGGAGGGTTCTACTGGAAGCCAATGTTTCAGCTCAGATGTGAAGACAGGAAAAACCTAACAGGCCAGCGTGAAGGCTTTCATACAGGAAAGGTCTGTCTTGTTGGGGCAGGGCCAGTGTTTCTGCTCTATCCAGGCCCCTAGCTAATTGGCTAGGTCCCTCTGAAGTATGGAAGGCAACTTGCTGAAAGGAGTCTACCAATTTGAATGTGAATCTTAGCTTAAAGTAGTCTCTTGGGGGGCTGGAGAGATGGCTCAGCAATTAAGAACATTGACTGTTCTTACAGAAGACCCAGGTTCATATCCCAGCACCCACATGGCAGCTAACAACTGTCCATAACTCCAGTTCCAGGGGAATGTCTGAATAACTGTCTAGACACCCTGTGGACTAGTCAAGTGAAAGGATAAATTTACTCATTTCACAAATTTAATGAATAAAATTTCTATTTAAAAACAACCCTCCAAGAAAATCCCAGGCCTAGAAGTCTCCACTAATCGTTTAAGGACAAAACACTGTGACTCATATTTTCAGAGTCCCAGAGAATAGAAAATGATAGGTATTGTATTAGTTACTTTTCTGTTGCTGTGATAGAAACACTGACCAAAGCAATTTATAGAAGGAAGAGTTTATTTGAGCTTACAGTTCCAGGGGAATTACAGTCCATCATGGCAAGGCAGCATAGTGCATAGTGGCAGAGGTGGCTGGAGAAGGAGTAGAAGCTAAACTCTACATCTTCTAGCATGCACAGGAGACAAGAGAGCAACTCGAGACCTGCAAGGCTTAAGAACTCTGTAAGCCCAGTGACATGCTTCCTCCAGGATAGCCACACCCTCTGAGACCTCCCAAATCAGTGTCACCATCTGGGGACAAGATGTCCAAATACTTGGAGCCTATGGGGGACATTTTCATTCAAACCACCACAGGTAGCTTATTTTTGAGGCCAGGATAATCTGGAGAAAGAAAATCTTATAAGAATACTACAAAAAAAAAGAAAAAAAGAAAAAAAAAGAAAGCAAAATTGTCATCAGTTTTATTCATGAACATATATGGGGGGAAAATGCTGACAAACCAAAGTTAGTGATAGATAAAAGGAGCTTAGCAAAGTCACTATCACTTACTACATTAATAAACAAAAGAAAAACCACCTATTTCAAAAAAACTAAAAGTACTCAATGAACTTGGTAGTAGCCATTCCTGATAAAAACTCAGAAAAACAGAAATAGAAGGCAACTTCTTTAATTTGGCAGTGTCTGTTTAACAACAACAAAAGTTTAAGACTGGTGTTGTATGAAACTGTGAAGGGTGAGAGCACGCCAGAAGCTGAGAACAAGACAGCACATCTGCTGCCAAACATTCAGTATCGCCATGGAGATCCTTGTCTGTTCAAGTCAATAAAAACTAGTGAGAGATTAGGGGAAACTGTTATTATCCATAGACTGATAGTGTACCCTGCAATTCCAAAAGGTGTTAAGGAGGCACTGTAGAATTGGCTGGGGAACATAGCAGTTCCTTGATTCTAGAACACTGATGCTGTATGTTAACAAATATTTGGAAAATTAAAAGTGCTCAATAATACTGTAAATTTCAAATTCCTAAAAGTTAATCTAATAAAAGATGTTCAAGATCTCTGCATGTGCACAGATGTTGACATGTGTTCACACGTGTGCATTCAATTTCTCTCTCTCATCTCTCTGTCTGTCTCTCTGTCTCTCTGTCTGCCTCTCTCTCTCTCTCTCTCTCTCTCTCTCTCTCTCTCTCTCACACACACACACACACACACTAAAACCTTACCTAACAAAATAAGAAAAGGGATCTGTCACATTCAAACTTCGGAGCACAATATTCAAAAGATGTAGATATCCTCCATCCTATAGAATCAACAAAATTCTCTCAAAAATCTACTTTTGCAATTTTTAAGTGAAAATTGACAAATCAATCCTTAAATCTACATGAAAATATAGAGAACTGAATGTTTGCCAAGAAGCAACTGAAACTATCATATTTTTCTGGTACAAAGCTGGAAAACTTTTGCCACATATACTAAAATTGAATGGTTGCATATCTTACAGCCAAAAAATCAGTTCCAAGGTATGTGCTTAACAGATAGGGATCCCTACAATCCCAGCTACTCAGTAGCTCAGCCCAGGCAACATAATGAGACCTCTCTTCTAGCTCAAAAGAAAAGAATGGCTGCTCTGACATACAGCTTTTACTATGCTGGGTGTAATCTTTTGATTCCTAACTTAGTTTTTATCATGAAAGGATGCTGGTTTTATCAAATGCCTTTTCTGTATTTATCAATATGATCACATGATTGTTACCCTTCATTCTGTTGATGCTCTTATTACTTTTATCAATTTGACTATGATTTGACATTCCTTGTGTCCTGAGATAAATCCAACTTGACCACGGTGAATGATCATTTTGATATGCTGCTGGATTCAAGACAACTCAAAAATAGACAAAGGGAAGGCTGGCAAGCCTTTTATCCCAGCACTCAGAGGCAGAGACTGGCAGATCTCTGTGAGATCAACACAAGCCTGCTCCACATAGTGAGTTCCAGGCCAGCTGGGGCTATGGGGAGACCCTGTCTAAATAAAAACAAACAAACAAAATAGAGACAAAGGGTGCTACATCCAACTGAGCTCTAATGCAATGCAAAACCATCAAAAGAGTGAAAAGACAACCTACAGAGTAAGGGAAACCACCTGCCAACTAGTCATCTGACAACATAAACAGAACTAAGCAAGAGATTCCAAAGCTGAGCAATAAAAACCAGGTGATGCAATTAAAAATGTGCAAATGATCTGAATAGACACTTGTTTTTTATGAAGAAGAGTTGGAGTTTATTAAGAAGCAAGTTTAGCATAGATTTAAGCGTGGGGCATAACAGAAAGAGCAGCCTTAAGAAAGAGGTGAGCATACGCAGGAGAGTGTGCAAGTCAGCTTCCTGAGTGGTGACTGAATGTCTTGAATAGATGCTTCCCCAAAGAAGAAATACAATATATTTTTTAATTAAATTAAATTTTGTTTATTTTTTGTTTATGTGTGTACACGCATATGTGCCACAGTGTGTGTGTGTGTGTGTGTGTGTGTGTGTGTGTGTGCCAAAAGACAACTTGTGGATGTTTGTTCTTTTCTTCTACCATATGTGCCTCAGGGATCGAATTCAAGTTGTCAGGTTTGGGGAAGCTCCTTTACCCGATGAGCTGTCTCTCCAGCCCACAAATGCTCTATATCATTAGTTATAAGAGAAATAAAATTCAAAATCACAAAAAGATATCATCTCACCCCAGTTAGAACGGCTATTATCAAAACAACAAAAGATAACAAATAATAAGGAGGATGTGGGAAAAGAAATTCTCATGCACTGTTGTTGGGATGTAAATTACGCAGCTATTACAGAGAACCTGTTGTATGGAGGTTCCTCAAAAAGCTAAAAATAGATACCATAGCATCCAGCTATTGTATTATATTTCAGGGCAACTCTAAAAAATGACATCACCATGTCAAGAAGTGACTGGGCACCCGTGCTTATGGTGGCACTATCCACAATAACTAAGATATGATGTCAGTCATCAGATAAGTGATAAGGAAAATGTGTATATAAGCTGTAAAGTATTATTCAGCCAGAAAGACAAATGAATTCTGTTATTTACCAAAAACTGGATGGAACTAGAAGACATTATGTTAAGAGAAACAAGCCATGCACAGAAAGAAAAATACTGAGTGTTCTCCATATATGGAAGCTAAAGAAAGGTGACCTGAACGGAGAATGGGGGTTCCTAGAGTTGGGAAGGGTATGGGTGTAGGGCATGGGTACCTGTGTTGAGATAGCACACTGAAACCTATTAATATACATCATTACTACATGCTAATCAAAGGCAAAAAAATAATATAAGAAAAAATAATGGGAGACACAGGAGCACTTCCTTTTTAAAAGAAATATTTCATTTATTATTTTTATTTTATGTGTATGAGTATATTGCCTGCATGCACGTAAGTGCATCTGTGTTGCACAATGCCTGAGGAGGTCAGAAGAGGGTGTCAGATTCCCCTGGAACTTGAGTTATGGATGGTTGTTAGCCATCATGTGGGTGGTGAGAATGGAACCAAGGTCCTCTGCAAGAGCAGCCATCTCGAGCCATCTCTCCAGCCCCATGAGCACTTTCTAATTAAAGTAGAATAATCTATTCCCTTTGAAAGTAAAAATATTTTTTTAGCCAGAGATGGGAAGCATTACTTAGAACTAATTCATGCAGATAGACAATCTGACAGTGACTTTTAATTCCTTTCAGAAAAAAACAGGTTATATGTTAACATAACATCATAAGGAAGCACTTTTTGAAATTTATAAGGGCTGAATTTCCTTTGCTCTCTGTGTCTCTTACACTTATTTTTAAGGAAGGGGCTGTTTCCCAGGAGCATGATGTTCTAAAAAAAAAGAACAAAAGCTAGAGCCTTTCCTGTTCATCTCATTAACAAGGAGGGGTGAGCAGGAAACAATTTACAGTTTTCTGTGTAGCTGAAGGTGTTTGCTTTGTTTTAGAACAAGAAGATGCATTGTCAGGTTTTAGATTTGGGCTTTGAATTCCTAAAATTAGGAGTGCTCTTTAGTTAAAAATAGACAGCTAGAATGAGGGTGGTAGAAAGTGATTTTGAGGGAGTAGAAAGAGGAAGTAAAAGATGCCTTTCTTCTGGTTTTGGTTTAGGATTCTGAATGACACATTTTATAGTGGGTGGGGGGATAGCTCAATCAGCTAAGTACTTGCTGCAAAAAACATGAGGACCTGAGGTCCTAGAACCCAGGGGAAAAAGCTGGGCATGATAGATGGTGTGTGCTTATAATCCTATAGCTGAGGAGGTGGAGACAGACAATCATTGGCTAGCCAACCTAGCCTGCTTGATGAGTTACAGGCAAGTGAGAGATGTCTCAAAGCAAACAACAACAAAAAGATGAATGACACCTGAGGAACAACACCCAAGGTTGGTCTCTGATTTACACACACATACACACACACACATACACACACACACACACACACACACACACACACACCCCACACGCTCGCACACACGCACACACACAGTTTGTAGAAAACATTAAAGTACAGGGAGAGATTAAAATTATAATTGTTTCTGATTACCCAAAGCTAAAACTTACCTTTGTGGCCTGTTCTTAGTGAATTTTCTGGGCTAGTATTTAAGATATTGGTGTATTGAGCAAGCTTCCCATTCTTATTCTAGAATATTTTATTTTGTGTGTATGAATGTATTGCCTGAATGTATGTAAGTGCACTTGTGTCGTACAATGTCCGCAGAGGTCAGAAGAGGGCATTAGATCCCCTGGAACTAGAGTTACAGATGGTTTTTAACTGTCATGTGGGTACTGGGAATCAAACCCAGGTCCTTGCAAGAGCAGCCAATGCTCTTAACTGCTGAGCCATATCTCCAGTCCCTATTGCACTCTTCCTTTGAAGAGAAGGATGCTCTCTGTCCTCCTGAGGTGAGTGTTCTTCTGCAAAGGCAGCTTTGATTATATCCTAAGGTTATATCCTTAGAAAGAAAAATGCTTGTTCAGTTTGGTTGAAGACTTTTGATTGCCCAATTATCTTTTAGACATTTTTCTGACATTTTTTAAAAAGAACTCTAGTACCGGCATAGCATGAGACATCTTGCTTTCCTACACCATCAAGAAATAGCAAATATTACAATTGTAAAGTATTATACCAAATTCTATTATTTTGATATTTGCGTTTCTTTGATTTCCAGTTAGGCTGAACCATTTTTCATCAGTGAATTGTCTTTTCCCATCAAAGAAATTGCTTTTATACAGAACTGAACAAACATCTAAAATTTCCAAGTAGAAGTGAAAATGAATCAGTATTTAGTGTTCCAAATAGAGATCCAATGTAAAGTTGGGGGGAGTTTTTACTATGAAATCTAGAGTTGCCATAAATACATTTGTTTTGAGATAAATAAATAGGAAAGCGTTAAATACTCAAGGGGGGGGGAACGGTGCTGTTTATGTCTTTCTAGCATATTTAGCTTTGAATCGACGTCTGCAAATATACTTGATAGCTATAAAATAAAAGGAAAGATTTATATGGACCATTGTTTCTACAGTTTTCCACCTAAATGTTTGTCAAGTGCTGTATCAGGTAAAGCTGCAATCAGAAGGATACAGGCTAGGATGTGAGGAGGATGTATTTGCAAAAGACTAACTGCAGAGATGTAGATGGAGAAGAAGGGAGGCCTGGGTCTAGAACAGAGGCACAGGAGTGCAGAGAGGGCATAAGCAGGGCATGGTCTCCGGTCCTGAGACTGTCAGCCACACAGGCTGTACCATGAGAGACCAGCCATTTCTGATAGAAGGACCTAGTCAGACCATAGCACCCCCATCTGGAGGTCACTAAGAAATAAATTCCTCGACAACAGAGTCCTACAGCATTTGGTTCCATGTCACGTTTTGAGCTCAACTCCTACCATTCTGTCCCCAGCGCTTTGTATGATATGCCCCTATATCAGTCAGATCTCTGTCCAGTGTGCCCTCCTCAGAAGCCTTTCCTAACAGGCACATAAGAGCCCTGTCTGGTCACCCCAACTTCTCATCATGCTCCACTTACTGCCACCTGGTAAAGAGCCTGCGTTGGCATCTGTGTTGGTAGTACCATCTGGCCAGACTCTAGTGAGGGCCTAAGGGCCACATCACAATATGGCACCACAATATGTAGAGGTCACATTGGGAACCCCATTCTTCTGTAACCAACCAACTCCTTTAACACTCAGCGCCCTCTGAGCCCAGCATTAGTCCCTTCACCAATACGGTCACAGTCCAATGATTACTCTCTAGGTCCCTTCTGAAATGTCTCACCATCTCAGCACCACCACACTAGGGACTTGTTGGGGACTCCTGCTGTGTAAAGTAGTAGTCTCTTCATGTCCAGAAAGCCCACGGGCTCGGATTCAAATGCAGAGACTCCTTTTTCAGCGGGATGCTTCCCTGGTTTCTTCCTGACTTGTCTTTTGAAGTAGCCGCCACAGAAACATGGCCTCCGGCTCTGGAAATGCCAGGTTTTCCTGTGTGATTTTCAGGCAGTCTGGCAGCCTGGCAGGAGCTTACCACCACATGTAAATGGGGCATCCTAAAAGTACCTATCAGCTAAGGTTTTTACTACCACCCCCACGGTATAAAGTGTCCTGGTTTTTCCTCAATAATTGGAGCTGGATCACCAAGACTTGGAGCTGAGCTGAGTCACTGAATAAAGAGCTGTAACATGGACTAAGCTGAGTCCCGTGTCTTATTGCCTATGATCCAGTCTTCCCGGGGGGCGCTATCCTTCTGTCATTGACTCATGGAAATCCAGCTTTAGCCATCCCACACCTCTCCTCATGACCCAGCAGCTGACAGGCCCCGAACTTAGAGAGAGAGTGCACGGGTGAAATTGGGGCGGAACTTGACTGAGCCAGCCTCAGTAGCAGAGACCCACAGCAGAGAAGCAGTGGAGAACCGGGGCCCCGCCAGCAATGCAGAGCAGACACACTGCGGGACCCGCCGCCCTCCAGGTGCGCGCAGGGGACCGGTGCCACGCTAGCAGCTGGCACCCCGGGATCCCTGCGCACCCCATATCTGGCGCCCAATGTGAGAGTCTCTGAACCTCGTGCCAGTGAGCAGCTGGCACCCTCTGAAATGCAGGATTTGTGAGTATCCCTCCCCACCAGGAGGGCAACCAAATCTCTTCTAATTTCCTCCTTTTGTTTCCGGTCTAAGAGTCTTCGCGTGGGACCGCTAAGGACAGAGAGACAACTGAGGCTTCCTGGTCAGGGCTACTCCCTGATGTTAGCTAAAGGTCTCTTTGACCCCCTAACAGACCCCGACTGCCTGCAAAGGTATAGACAAAAGAC
>NW_008357993.1:2954973-2956573 GCF_000622305.1 Nannospalax galili | reverse complement strand
GCCACCCCTTGTGGCTCCGCCCCCGCCTGTGGCGCTGTTCCAGCCACACCCTACAGCCACAGAGCAACTGTGTAATCTTAGAGATATTGGAAGTTGCCAGCCTCAATGGCCTCAGGACCCCCAAATCCCACCGGTAGAGGCTTTTCCTGTTAACTTACAAATAACAAGGCAACGCCCACTAGCCTGGTACCCGCTCCCAGCAGCAGAATTAAAAGAATTGCACCAGGCTGTCCATGAGGATGGAATTCATGCTCCATGGACAAAATCTATACTACAAACATTTAATACTAATCTGCTTCCCCAGGACTGGAGGGATATCTGTAGATCTACCCTCCCCAGTCCATTATTTGTACAATGGGAGGCCTTATTTGGAGATGAGTGTCTAATGCAGGCTAAAAGAAATGACACTCATAATCAGCAGCTAAGGCCCTAACCAGGGCAGGATCCACCACCTGGATTTATAGATTGGAATTATGACCAGCTTTTTGGTCAGGGCAACTTCTCCACAGGAATCCAGCAAGCTGAAATTCCTGCTGGCTGCACTGCTGCTAAGGTGCTTCAACCCTCTAGTGTCCGACTGCTGTAAAAACATCTTCTCTTCAAAATGGGGAATTCAGTATCACACCAGAAAAAATGCCAAATTCGTTCCCTTAAGACCCTGCTTAAATCTAGAGGGCTTAAGATCTCTCAAAAAGAAAGCTTAAAATTTTGGAATGAGGTGTATCAATTCGCACCCTGGATCCTATCAGCAGACATATCTGATCCAGAGGTCTGGAACTTTCTTGCGCATCTGGCTCGTAAAAAAGAAATCCAAGAAAGGCATAATTTTCCCCTTTCCTTTTTCCCGATAATGGCAGCCATCCAGCAATGCTTAAAAAACCCACCTAAGATTGATGAAAGTTTACAGGCACCAGAAAATAATAAAAGAGAGGTTTCAAGCGATAAAAAAAACCCTACAGACTTCCCAGTAGCAGATTCAACAGCTCCAAAAAATAGAATTTGACCAAGTCAGACAAAACCCACCCATCAGCAAAATTAATCTTTACCCTCCTCTTGCTGATTCAACAAGCCCAGATACTAACACCCAGATTTCAAAAGCTCCCAAAAATCCTCAGGTAAATTCCCCTCCCTCTTCACCTCAGCTACTGCCACTGCCTGTGGCGCAACACCTTACAGACACAGAGCAGCTATGTAACCTTAAAGATAATGGGAGTTGCCAGCCTCAAAATTTCCAGCCTCAATGGCCTCAGGACCCCCAAACCCCACCGGTAGAGGCTTTTCCTGTTAACTTACAAATAACAAGGCAACGCCCACTAGCTTGGTACCCCCTCCCAGCAGTGGAATTAAAAGAATTATGCCAAGATGTCTGTGAAGATGGAATCCATGCTCCATGGACAAAATCTATACTACAAACATTTAATACTCTCCAGGACTGGAGAGATATCTGTAGATCTACCCTCCCCAGTCCATTATTTGTACAATGGGAGGCTTTATTTAGAGATGAATGTCTGATGCAGGCTAAAAGAAATGACCCACCTATGATATATTTTCAACCTCTATCTGATAAATCCCCACAATTTAAAGAGCTCTTTGCTATCTA
>NW_008357993.1:2946305-2952619 GCF_000622305.1 Nannospalax galili | reverse complement strand
ACCACAGGGAGAGGATTTGCTTGTGTTTTCCCACAGGAGCAACCAAAGCCTATCTGGGTTCCAGCTAGAAATGTCCGACACCTCCCCACCCATGAAAAAGATGGCTTGCATGACCCTGTCAGAGACAAGAAAAAGAAAGAGGCTGAGATGACACCCAAAGTCACACCGGATCATGTGGAAAGTGATCCATGACCTAGTGGAGACTGCACGCCACAGATGTCCCCCTGGAGCCTCCTTCTCTGTCATCCTCATGGCTGTCTTTACCCTGCTTAACACCAATGCTTCAGACAGCCCCCACTCTCCCTAATACCATGTTCTAGAGATTTTACTTTTCAAGGAAAAAATCAGATCCATGGGACAATCGCTGGAGCATTGGAGCAATAACAGAATTCTACTAAGGTGCATTCTCTAGGTACCCTACAGCTAACTTTCATGTCTCTCAACAGCTTGCACTTACAGCCAAGTCTGTACTAACTTATAATATTATTCTATAGGAAAGACAGAGGACCAGATAAGATCAACTATGTCCTGGAACAAGTTTAACTTTCTTCCCTTTCACCACCTACCCCAATGTCTAATTGCTTTCTTTTGTGCATCCAGCAATAGATTTCTACTGACAGCAGTACCAGTTACCACCCTTCTCTACCCAGGAGCTGCCAACAGAGAAAGATCTTCTTCCCCCTGCTGATAGAGATCAAACTTACACTGGATGCTGGAGGCGTTGCTATGGCGACAGCACCTACAAGCCCAGCGTCTGGCGAGAAATCTCCAAGACAAGCTAGACCGAGCAATGACACCCGTGACTAAAGCCTGGAATCTCTCCAACAGCAGATGAACTTTCTCGCCAGGGCTGTGCTTCACAACAAAAGAACATTGGACTTGATAACTGCTATATGGGGAGGGTATATGATATTGGGAAGAAATGCTGTTTCTTTGTAAATGAATCAAATGCTGTTGAAACCAATGTTAACATTCTCAAAAAAACTTTGTAATCTATTTTTAAGATTGGCTTAGCAATCCCTTGTTTTGCATGGCTCCTATCCCTTGTTGCCCCCTGATAATACTGTGTATACTTGTTCACTGTTTTTAAGATTTCCTTGCTGACAAATTACTGCCATTCGCTAAAATCACTACAAAACAGGTCATAGTCAATTATCAGACTTTGGATTCTCCCGAGATGAGATGAGTTGGCCCTTAAGGCTGGTGATGGCACTTCTCCATATTTAAATCAAAGAGGAGGAGATGTTGGGGACTCCTGCTGTGCAAAGTAGTAGTCTCTTCATGTCTGGAAAGCCCACGGGCTCGGATTCAAATACAGAGACTCCTTTTTCAGCAGGATGCTTTCCTGGCATCTTTCTGACTCGTCTTTTGAAGTAGCCGCCACAGAAACATGGCCTCCGGCTCTGGAAATGCCAGGTTTTCCTGTGTGATTTTCAGGCAGTCTGGCAGCCTGGCAGAAGCTTACCACCACATGTAAATGGGGCATCCTAAAAGTACCTATCAGCTAAGGTTTTTACTACCACCTCCACGGTATAAAGTGTCCTGGTTTTTCCTCAATAATTGGAGCCGAGCTGAGTCACTGAATAAAGAGCTGTAACACGGACTAAGCTGAGTCCCGTGTCTTATTACCTATGATCCAGTCTTCCCGGGGGGGCGCTATCCTTCAGTCATCGACTCTCGGAAATCCAGCTTTAGCCGTCCCACACCTCTCCTTGTGACCCGGCAGCTGATGGGCCCCGAACTTAGAGAGAGAGTGCACGGGTGAAATTGGGGCGGAACTCGACCAAGCCAGCCTCGGTAGCAGACACCCACAGTGGAGAAGCAGCGGAGAAGCAGGGGCCCGCCAGCAATGCAGAGCAGATGCACTGCGGGACCCGCCGCCCTCCAGGTGCATGCAGGGGACTGGCGCCATGCTATCAGCTGGTGCCCCGGGATCCCTGTGCACCCCATAGAGACTGAGCATTCAGCACATGAAACTTTGGAGGACAAGCTTCCTTTTCTCTCATGAAGGAACTTAAAATCACCAACCTAACCTTAAACTACCTGCAGAATGTCATTCATTTGCCTCCTGCAATCTGTTTTCTTTTACTATAAGGCTTTGGCTGCTTGGGTTTATTCTGTTTCTTGAATCTTCTAAGTTCTCTCCAGTCTCAGTATATAACACCTGCTGTCTCCAGCACCTCGAACACTCATATGCCATGCTCTACCTGTCTAGACTCCTTTTATTTTTCCCATCTTGGCTTAAAGAATCCCTTCTTTAGGAAAAGCTTCCTTAAGTCCTGGGTCTAATTGAAACCTTCTATCATAAATTCTGAGATTACTGTATAATTTTACTTAAGATTTTAATAACTGGGTCTAGGAGGAGTAGCTCAGTTGGCATAGGGCTTACCTAGGGTCATGAAGTCCTGGGTTCAGTCTCTAGCACCACCTAAACCCAGTGTGGTGCTACGTATCTGCAATCTCTGTACTTGGGAGATGGGGTCAGTATATTCATAATATCAAGGTCATCTTCAGTTACATAGAGAGTTTGAGGCCAGTCCGGGTTGCATGAGACCATGTCTCAAAGAAAGGAAAAGATTTTTATAAATGTAGTTCTGTTGTTATTCATCTGATAATTTACTAAAAGTCTGTCTTCACTATTAGCCTGTTCACTCCATGGAAGCAAAGCTTTGCTTATCTTTCCTGTGTCTCCAATAGGTAATATAACATCTAGCATGCACTGACTTAATTTTAGTGTTTCATTTGTGATTAATATTGTTTATGGTTTAAAACCCTCTCCTTGAGTTTTAGTATGTGAAAATAATGTTTAAAACTGAAACCAGGGGATGAATTGCTTTGACTTCCTAGTATTGCATCTCATGACTAGACACAGTAAAAATACTTTTGGATTCCTTTATCTCTCGTTAGGGGAAACTCACTTCTCCTGCCTGTTAATTTCTAGCTCCTCAGGAGGGGAGGGGAAGAGCACAGCCAGATTTTCTCACAAAAATGAAGGTCTCTGGGATAGAGCAACATTATTTTTTTCTGATGGTATCTTTTGTCATCCACATGTCAGGGGATTGCATCAGACAATTTCCCAGTGGAAATGGGGTTCTGAACTTTATAGAAAGTGAGAATGTGTTCTAAGACTTCTATGACCCTAAGGGTTTAGAAGAAGGAAGACCTTTTTCAAGACATTTTACTTCTGTTTGCAAATTGTTGTGATATACTAATAATTTTGCTGTCATTTTACAGTCAAAATCATCCTCATCACCACAAAGATACAGAACACGCCCAGTGGGCACAGCCCTTCTTGGGTGGTGCCATTGCTTCTGTCTGAAAGTCCTCATCTGTGCTCCCTGGGAAGGTAGGCATGGTGTGAACAGAGTCATCCTTGCATACAGTGGAATTTCCTCACTAGTGATACAAAGTACAGAAAATGTAAAAATTCTTTCTTTTTATTGTTAAGTTTCAGATAGCCCTGCCCCCTCACCAACAGGATCCTAAGGACTTCTCATGCTCCTGAGAAAAGGGAATGTAGCTGATAAGCACCTCGGTCTTTGAAGTCAAGAGAAGCAGACTTTTCTCCACTGTTTGGCCAACACAGCAGGCTTCCCCTTTCATCTCTAAAGAGGACAGGTTTTAACAGTCCTGCTCTCCCACTTCCCCACCCCCAAACTTTAAAAAAATATACATCTTCCCACATTCTGCAGAAAGCAGAAGCCTCCCTTTTAAAAAGACCCCAGCTCAAGACCCAGGCAGACATTTTTCCCTGCCAGGAAGGGAATCTGTCCCATGTGTTCCTCTGCTAATAAACCCTATTTTAATGGAGTTTTAGCTGTGCCTTGGTGCCTCATCATCCAATCGCTCATTCTCTGCCAACTTTTTACCTATCAGATGGTGCCAAAACCCAGTTCTTACTTCAAGGGACCGGCCTGGACTTCTCCAACGGCACTAACTTGGCTTTCAGGTACACTTCTTTTCTCTCTCCTCCTCTCCGCAGCCCTCTGTTTGCTCTCACCTCTTTCTGGCTCTTCTCACTGGGAACACTCTGCCTTGCCTGTGACTTCTTTTGATCTCCTTTCCCGTTGATTTTCACCACTCCCAGACAGCACTGTGGTCTCCGTGATGGAACTGCTTCATCTGTTTCACTACCTCAGTTCCCCCCCAGCTGCTCACCACTGGCATCTCACCCCCTCCCCCCTCCTTTGCCATGGGCCTGCAAGGTCTGCTGTCTTCCATCCTTTTTCCTGTCTTTATCCTCTTCCATTGCCTTTCCTCCTTACTTTACTCTGGATGATTTCTGATAGCGTTCAATCCAACACATGCAAATGCTCTGTATCCTTCTCCTCTCCCCCCCCATACTAAAGCTTTCTATTCCCTGCTGTGTGCCTGCCTGCCAGCCCACCATGTGTCTGACCTCCCATGCATGCTTTAAACCTGCATGACCCCAAGGCTTTTTTTTCCTTCCCACCATTCACCCCCTCCAGGCAGCTGCCAAGAGCCAAGATTGCCAGCTTGCCTGCCCTGGAAATATTTTTAACATTCTAATGAAATGATAACTTTCCAGCTGGGCCCATTCTTAAATTCTCTTATAAATTTGGCTAAAAACCCTTTAAGGGACCCTTTCTTCCCATTTTGACCCAACTAGCCTAAACCAGCTGGGCAACTTTGCTTAACATGTAAAGAATTTCAGGCGGCTTGTCCCATTGACAAAGGACAAACGTTTTAAAAGCCTTTTTTTTTTTCTCCTAAACTTTTTCTTAGGCAAAGGGGCTCAAATTTTGATCTTAGGCCCTCTTGGGCATCAAGCAACTGGTACACAGTTACCTACTTTTCTAACTAGACCTAACCATTTTAAATTTCACTATACATAAAAGGTCACAGACACTGCTTAGGCGAGCCACATGATTTCAGACCAACAAACACTGATTTACATGCCCTGTTCCTTCTGCTGCCCTCATGAGTTTCCTTTCCAGCATAGTGTACTGGGGTGCCTAGGATTCTCTTGTAATTTATTTTTGTTTTAGTTTCTTGATGATGTCATAGAATAAACAATGCATTTCTAGTTCAAACTAAGGTAATAATGCCAGATCTACACAATGGGAGTTTAAAATTTAACATCATTTAGGACCTATTTCTAAAGAGGATTTCTTTGAGTTTTAACTTCTTCTATGGCATATTTACTGATTTTTTAAAGATGATTGTTTTAAGTTTTACATTGTTTGACATATTTATAGATTTTTTTAAAAAGCAATTATTTTTAGGATTTGACATTGTTTAAATGACATCTTTATCTGGTAATTTTAAAGGAATTATTTGGGTTTTAACATCTTTTATATGGTATTTGCTAATTTCTAAAAATGACTATTTTAAATTCCTACTGTTTTACCTAGTATATTTTCTAGTTTCTAAAGGGAACTTAAAGTTTTTCTAGCCATTTGTCTTAAAGATGCAAAGGGAGCTGACACTGTGATGACTAGACCCATGAAGCAGATGAAAATTTGCTGTAGTCCAGGGCCAAAACCTTACAAGAGACAAGCTACTACCAACACATAGCTACAACAATGAGAGGTAAAAAGTAATAGTCTACTTAAATGAGAGGCTTGAGACACCATCTCTACTGGTCTTAACTCCTCCCCTTTCTACATTGTGATTCTAAGCCTGTTTTTCTCTGGAATAGAGTTATTTCCCTCTCCGATACTCAGATGCTCTATGTTTGCTTATGTTCCTGTCCCATCATTCCCTGAGTGCTTTTTAGTTATACAGTCAGGGTAATATTAATTATATTGGTAATCTGTCACGTGCTGTTTGAGCTCACTGAGACACTGACTCTGAAGATGGGATTGGCCTTCCCACTTCAGACTCAAGCCTATTATCACAAAATCTGTTCTCTAAGACTTTTCCAGGTTCAAACTGGCCTTTTCCAGGTTCAGGCTGGTCCCCTGACCCTGTGACAAGGAGAAGGAGAACAACAAAACATCCTGAGAGTAAAGGCACTGTGCAGTTGAGAACAATTAAGATGTAAATTAATTTCAACAGAGGGTATTACTGTCTATAATGAAACTAATGAGATTATTTTCAGTACTATTTACATTTTATTTATTCTTAATGTAATCTGTTAATGTTTCCTTTTTGTCTTTCCTGCCTCCTACATGGTTTAATTAACTTCCTCCAGTTATTTAGCTCTTAAAAAGGAAAAAGATGCTACCTCAAATCTATATGGAAATAACTTTTTCTTTAGGCCACTCATTACGTATACAAAATGACATCTAAACTGGTTGGATAAAATCCTATTTGTTAAATACCATTTTTGTTTTTAGTTTACTTTCAAA
>NW_008357993.1:2934018-2946220 GCF_000622305.1 Nannospalax galili | reverse complement strand
GTGTTTTAAGATGTATTCATTTTGTTTGTCTACTTCAAAGGTGTTTTATTTTAAAAATGATAAACCAACTACATTCTCAATAAAGACTATATAACTAAATATGTACATACAGTCAACATAAATTTATGCTTCTTAAAATTAATTTACTTGGTATCATACTAATTTTTAAGTAAAATCGCATACAAACTAAAAATGTTAAATTAACACCAAAATTTTTTTCAGCCAAAATATTCTCTCTTTAATATACAACATGGTTCCTGGTACTAAAATATGTAAATTGATTTTAAGTACCTCTCTCCCTATCTTTCTCTCTCTCTATCTCCCTCCCTCCCTCCCTGTCTCTCACCACTGCCCTTCTGAGGCTCTACTAAACCTCTACTAAACCACTGCCCTTCTGGGGCTCATCTACCCTCAGCCTCTACTAAATAAACCTCGGGATCAACTTGTTCCACAAACTTCCCTCCCTTCTGGCTCACTGCGTTTTTTCCACTTTTCTCCCATCCCATTCCTTGTACTTTGTCTCTATCTACTGGCTGGTCATGCCATGCTCTCATTGCAGGGTTTTCCGCTCCTCTCGCTTGCCTCGAAATCACACGTCTGTTGGAAACCCTTTCCTTTCTCTGGACATAGGATGCTATTTCCAGAGACAGGAACATGCACTACTTCCTGTCCAGGACAGGATCTTGCCTTTCCTCTCCCTGATGATGTAATTGTGGGACGCCACCTTCTGGGACTTGGAAATAGCTCAAAAGTATTAATTAGAACCCGAGCAACAAAAAAAGGATGCTTTGTTTTGATGCCTGGTTCTCCTTGCTCTCGTTTTGCATGACTGATGCCAAACCCCTTTTCCTCCTACTCCCTCCCTGTCTCTTTCTCTTCCTCATCTGCTGCTTCCACTCCCTATGGAGAGAGGATTTTCTTTGTCTCCCATCTGCTCGTTTCTGTCTCTACCTCCTCCTACCCATTTGCTGGGTTCTTTCTCTATCTCCTCTTCACTCTGTACTTAATTTGTCACTACGGGAAACACCCACTCAAAGTCTGAGGATCTCACACCTCTTGCTTGTCTTCTTAAATCATTAAAACAACTAGGACTTTTGGATACAATCAGGCCAAAATGCCTGAAGTTCCTGTACCCCACTGCCTGGCCTCAGTATGAGTTAGATAATAACTCTGTTTGGCCAGACACTGGAAACTTAGACTTCAATATTTTGAGAAATTTAGAAAACTTCTGCCATCAAAAAGGCAAACGGTCTGAATTACCATACAGCCAAGCTTCCTTTGATCTCCATGCTAATCCCTCCCTCTGGGTCCCATGTTCTTCCCATCAGGCTCATCTTGCTAAGACAGCTTCACGGGATCCCAACCCACCAGGGGCCTCCCCCCCGGCCCCCCACCCCTTGACCTCGGCTTTTGATCCTACCATAGCCAATGAGCTGCTTCCAATTAGAACCCATCCCCAACCTCCTCCAGCTCTCCAGCCTGAGGCACAGCTGAGTCCTCCCCATGCTCTCCCCTTGCTATACTCTCCCTTGCCTCTCATTCCAGGGCCCAACCCATCCCTCCTCCTTTCTCCAACTCCAACTCCCTCTCCACACAACCTTCCCCCTCTCCAGCATTGCTCTAAGTCCATCACCCACTCTCCTTCCACTAACTGTCCTGTACTTGAGGAAATCCAAAACCTTAAACACCTCCTTGCCAAATATTCCCTAGTCTCCCCTCTTCTGGCTTCTAGCTCAAATAACCTCTTTATCCCTCCTGTATCTAACTTCTACTTTGATTCCAGACCCCACCTCCAATACCCCTCCCCTGTGTCCCCTCATGGACAGGACACCCCTCCCATCTCTCCCACTCCAACAATTATAAAGTCTAAACAGGGTTACAGCACAGTTTTCCTTAATTGATTATACTGGAGGTTGTAAACATCAATTCGATAATGTTTAACTATGTACCAATTGCTTTTTTCCACCTAAAGCAAGGTTTTCATAGACCACTCACTAAACTACATAAGGTAAAAGATTTACCTAAAAACTTATAAAACACAATATGTACATGGGTAATATTAACTTATTACATTATCTTATGTATATAATTTAGATTCCATGTTCTTTTAATAAGATGATGCTACACACTACTTTCTTCTGAGTCAAACTACCACCTTCATGACTTCAGCTGTGTCCACTAACAAAAAATCATCACAATCGGACTTGTTGACTTAAGTATCTACTTAAAGGAGGAGGGGTAAACAGGGTCATTGTACCCTCACCTGAGTGTCCAGCTGCTCTTCCCAGCCAACTGTATGTAATTTGACCTTAATCACACGGTGCCCTGGGTTTGGGGAGGACTAAAGTATATTTTCTGAAAAAGGCTAGGAAGAGAAGGCTTGATCCATTCTGGGTTAAGGCTTTACAATGTAAATACTCTCAGGTCACTCATATACCTCAGCACCCCTCAGTCATCTCTGTAAGCTCAGTAACTTCATTCATTCCCCAGAAAAACTTTAATGTAATCAAACATTGGTTTGATACTACAAACTAAAAAGGGGGAAAACATTGCTTAGTATCCCCAGGAAAAGAATTCTCACAAGAGATGAAAAATTTGTTAATCCACTCCAAAACCTCCTATATCTCTTCATCACTTTTTCTGACTTTGTGTACTCTTTCTTTCTTCCTTCTTTTCTCCCTTCCTTCCTTCCTTCCTTCCTTCCTTCCTTCCTTCCTTCCTTCCTTCCTTCCTTCTTTCCTTCCTTTTTAATGGGGCTTTTTACTATTCTAACTTTCCCCCCTCTGAAGAGATAAGTCTAAAATCTTTTAGGGATTAGATAAGAGCTCCCAAATACCTTTGACATTTTTGGCCTTTGGAACAGATTATGTTGCTAAGAGACCCGAGGACATTTTGACTTTTGGCCAGGAAAATGGTCACTTTTCTTTGGAGTCGTTTTACCCTAACTGCCTAGCCAATTCCTATCTCCTATTCTTATCACTCCATCCTCTGAAGAGGTTACCCAAATTATCAATAGAATTTGGAAGCAGACTGCTCCAGCTCCTTACATGCTGAACAGGGACGCAGGGTAAGGCAAATGGAGTACCCCTTCAGTGGATCTGCCTAAAAGATTCCCAAATTGCATAACTCTTATCTGTAGGGAGAAAAGAAGGTTCTTGGCTGGTAAATAGGGGATGTGAAGGAGAAGCAAAGGCAAGAGTAGTTTGTATTGCAAGATATGGACAGGGAACCAGAAAAAAGTTAAAACAAGGCAAATTACATATGTACATATCAGAGTCCATTGGGATTTCTTGATGAGATCTTCCAAAAGCATTCCTCTACTGGGCTCTTCCTCACTTTTCTTTTGGCTGACAAGACTGAACTCGAGAGTGATGAACTCAGGGTTTGTTTTTACGCACTTTTGGAGCTGTTGGAGTGACTAGGGTTAGTGTCGGTTCCCTCTCAAAGGCTTCTAGATAAGGGGAGAAAAGAAATTTAACCATCATTTTAGAACAATAGTGGGTTGCCTCCCTTAGCTGTAGGTGGGCACTACAGTATTGTAGACCAAGATTTGAAGTCTTATATCTGAATAAATATGTCTCATTAGGAACTAAATTTGTTTTCTCTCCCTATCTAGAAGCCTTTGAGAGGTAACTAACACTGATTCTAGCCACTCCAACTGCTATCAAAATACCTGAAAACAAATCCTGAGTCCATCACTCCCAAGTTCAGCCCTGGCAGAAGAAAAAAAAAAAAAAAAACGAAAAAGAGCTATTACCTTGGTGCTAACCATTGCTCCTTGCCTCTTCAGATATTTTCAGAACCAAATCCAAAAACTAACCCTTACTAATTTTAATCAGTTGTTACTTTCCTTCCCTCCACATGTACAAAAGTGCCTGTCAACCATCACGGACCCTGTTGAGATGCATGAAGACCCTGCTGTCTGACTGACCCCTAATCCAGCCCCCCCATGTCGACCCTGTCCAGCAGGAAGTAGCAAGATGACAACAGTGCCCCCATCCTATAACACAAAAGTGTTAAGGTTCAGATAGTACCACCCCCTCACCAACAGGGTCTCAGGGACTTCTCAAGCTCTTGAGAAAAGGGAACTGAGTTGATAAGCACCTTGGTCTTTAAAGTCAAGAGAAGCAGACTTTTCTCCACTGTTTGGTCAACACAGAGGCTTCTCCTTTGATCTCTAAATAGAACAGGTTTTAACAGTCCCACTCTCCCACTTCCCCCCACCCAACTTAAAAAAAATATACATCTTCCCACCTTCTGCAGGAAGCAGAAGCCTCCCTTTTAAAAAGACCCCAGCTCAAGACCCAGGCAGACATTTTTCCCTGCCTGGAAGGGAAATCTGTCCCATGTGTTCCTTTGCTAATAAACCCTGTTTTGATGGAGTTTTAGCTGTGCCTCAGTGCCTCATCATCCATTCGCTTATTCTCCGCCAAATTTTTACCTATCATTTATTCGATGAGACTTTTCTGAAAACGGTTGCTGCAAAGATAGGCCTTAAATATTTAATTTCCCCATCCTTGCTTTATCTTCTCCAACTCCATCACTTTTGCTCAGTTCCATTTGCCCTTGTCACTCTGACTGATCACTTAGTGCACTTTAAATTCATTCTTTAAATTCATTCTGCAGGGCATTGTCTGTCCTGCTTTTGAGTAACTATAACTAACTCAGGTAGTTCCTGGATACAGAGTAAAATACAATTAAAATTTAAAGTAGTTAAAGGAGCTGTTCTGTTGGCACAAATGTTAACAGTTGCTGGGAGTTTTACCCTCTTGTCCAGGAGAAGAAGGAGATGAAGGAGGAGAGGATGAGGAGGAGGAAGAGGAAGAGGGGAGGTTACCAGAGGAATGTGGGCATATTTCATTGTATTAATGTGTAAAATTCTCAAAGATTAAATTATTTTCTAGAAAAGATGGTATGTTCTTTGTATTAAATAGTTTCACACAGTGGGCAGTTATATTTAAATCTTTCCTTTTGGTTGAAGATTGATTCAAAAGCTGTGAATCAATTGTTATTCAGCAGTATGTTAATTTCCTGAGACTGCCTTTACAAACTGGGTGACTTGAAACAGCAGGAATTTCTTGTTTCAGATAGTTCTGGAGGCTAGAATTCCCAAATCTAGGTGTCCACAGTACTAGCACCACCATCCACACCATCCTCCATCTGTGATGGCTCTCCAGAGAATCTTTCTTATCTCTTCTACCTTCAGGTGATTTCTGACAGGCCTGTTGTTCACTGGCTGTGGTGAACATTATAGTAGCCACATGACCATCTTCTTTCATGTGTCTCTATGTCACCAGTGCTGCCTTCTATGCATGCCTGACTCTGCATCTGAGTCTCAATCATATTGTATTAAGACACACTCTAATGATCCCATTTTAACCTGATTACCTTTGTAAAGACCCTATTTCCAAAGAAGATCACATTCTGAGGTTTTGAGGTGCTAAAACTTCAAGGTATTTTTTGGGTAGGAGGGACACAAATCAACCCTTAACAAGCAGCCATGGATAATGTTGCATTTTCATTTGGAATACGCTGAACTTTCAGATTCTGCCTTTGTTGGGAACTACTCAAGCTCCTCTCATTGGCCAGCTCCTCCCACTGGTCTGACTGTCATCTCTGGGCCAGTCTCTTTGCTGTATTGTCTATGTCCTTTTACTGGGAACATCACCAGCAGGATTGTGAAGCTCCTCTCAGACCTCTTGACTCAAAATCACATTTAGAAAACTTGCAAGATTCATGTGCACACTGGACTGAAGAATTTGCACCCTGAAAGAAGATGGTCCCTAAATAGCAAGTAGGAAGTTATCTCTTCTCTTGAACTCTTACGGCCTTGGCTGACCAGGTGTTCTATTGCATTCCTGTCCTGTCCAATGTGGCTCCTGCTCTGACCAGATGCTCTCTTTTTTTCTTACCATCAGTTCTTTTAAGTCTCCTTTCTTGGCTATGCTTCTAAACTCCAGGATGCTATAAATAATTATAAGTGCCACTGCATCCGAAGTACGGGAGTTATAATAACAAAACAAGTCAAAGACTATCAAAAAGATGTATTATCATATCCTCAAATGACACCAGAATGTTGGTCTCATTAGTTTCACAATGTGTATGATATCTCTTTCCCTTGTTTCTAATATAATCCACAAAGCTAAAACAAAAGCTGCCCACCAGCTGGGAACAAGTGTGATGTAAAGCAAAATCAAAATATTATGATATTGAAGTTGTAAAAGTACGTATGTAATTATGCTGGCTGTGTTTTGCATTGGATGCTCTCCGAGGCAGAAAATGAAATTGCCTTCCTTTGATAAGAAAGTAAAATCCCATTTTGATGGGACGCCATTTGTAATAGAAGTGTCAGAAGAACAAGAATGAAAATGACAGGGAGAAAAGTCATCAGTGGCCATGGGAGATGCACTGTTTCAATTCTACTTGTAACTTCTACTTCACTAATAGGAAGAAATGCTAAATGCATTCATCATTATTCAAGTATAATGTAATTTTTAATGAAATTTGAGGATACATTTCTAACTTCTATTATTATTTAAAATTGTATATTTTAAAACAGTTTTGAAATATGCATACATTGTGGAATGGCTATCTGGCTTTATAACATATGAATTACTTCACATATTTGTAATTCTTTGTGATGATCATGCTTGTGGTAGTATGGTTAGTATCCCCCATAGGCTATTATATCTGAACTCTTAGCAACAGTTGGTGGAGTTTTTTGTGAAAGCTTAGGAAGTACGGCCTTGCTGGAGGAACTATGCTGCTGGGGGTGGGCTTTGAAGTTCATAGCCTCGTCCCATGTCCGGTTGCTCTCTCTGCTCCCTGTTTGCTGTCGGAGATGTCAACTCTCAGCTTTCTGTTCTGCCTGCCACCTGCCATTATGGACTCTCCTTCTGGAACTGCAAATCCAAATAAGCTCTTTCTTCTATAAGTTGCCTTGATCATGGTGTTTTATCACAGTGACAGAAAAGTAACTAATACAATACCTAAAGTCTATTCTTCCTGGCAGTTTTCAAGTAGACAACACATTGTTAACAGCTATGGCTACCATGTTGTAAATAGATCTCTTGAACTTCATCTTCCTGACCAAATGAAGATTTTTAACATTTGGCTGACAACCTCCGACTCAACCTCTAACACTGGCCCAGACTATCACCATTCTGCTGCTTTTCAGTGTTAGATTTTTAAGATTTTTACCCATAGCTGAGACCATGCAGCATTTGTCTTTCTGTGCCTGGCATATTTCATGTGATACAGTGACCCCCAGTTCCATCCAAATTATTGGAAGTGACAGGATTTCATTCTCTGTGGTATATGTAGCACATTTTCTTTATCCATTCATCTGCTTATGGACACTTAGGCTGATTCTGTGCCTTGGTCATTGAGATTAGTACTATAGTAAAATTCTTGGGTAAAGCAATTTTCTTATTTGAAGTTGATTTCGATCATTTTAATTGCCAATTACACCTTTAAGGTAAGATTTTTTTCTACCTACTTATGAAAAAGATTCATTCTTAATGTTACTGATATACATGTTTATGTTTCTAGAGGCAGAGACATTAAATCAGCAATATTTATTACCTGTATTTATTTTAAATATTTTATTTATTATTTTTATTTTATGTGTATGAGTGTATTGCCTGCATGTATGTGAGTGCATCCATGTCGTGCAGTGCCGCAGAGGTCAGAAGGGGACCTCGGATTCCCCTGGACCTGGAGTTAAGGACAGTTCATAGCTGCCATGTGGGTGCTGGGAATCAAACCCAGGTCCTCTGCAAGGGCAGTCAGTGTTTTTAACCACTGAGAAATCTCTCCAGCCCCAACCTATATTTATTTTTTTATACAAAACCAAACAATGCCTAATTTTCACACTTAAATGCCTTTCTATATACAATCACACAAAAGAAAGTGTTTGACTTTCTCTCAAAACCTTATACATTGTTCATTTCTAATTATCAATTTTTTGGTGTACTAATTTAAATGGAGTTGTTTTTTCAATCCTGGTCATTAACAATCCTTATCAATGATGTCCAGTTAGATTGAGATGTTGAGACCCAAATGAGAAACACTGGGTAACAAGTGCCTTTTTAAAATATTGTATGGGAGGCTCCTCTACTAAGGGCAATTTGGGCCAGGCATAGTGCAAAGAAAACATTCCAGTTACCCAAGAACAGGAGAGCACATGTGCTGAGGAAGACCAAGCAGGCTGGAAAGACACTGACGCTTCACACCCAGAGTGGCAAAGATTGGCTCAGATGAGAGAGCACTGGAGCCTAGTGTTTCTCATTCTGCTACTAAATCACTTATAGGGCTCCAGGCACTTAATTAACCTCTGTGCACCTCATTTTCTCCCTATACAGGTAGACCTCTACTTACAACAGGAAAGTGCTTATGATATGAAATATGGAAATGACCTAACTGAAACAATCTAGGTAAAAATACTTTCCTATTCATTTGCTCAGTCATGAAATGATTTGGAACGTCTGTTTATTTTCAGGCAACATCACCAACTTCAGAAGTCAATCCATGATCTAATGATTACATCATAGACCGGGATGTTAGGACAACAGGGAACAGAAAGATTTCATAAAACACAATTGGATGAACCAGGGTTGAGTCTTATCTGGGAGAATCTGAGTATATCATTAGACTTTTCTGCCTAAGTTTTATCACCTAAAAATGAAACATTCCTATCTACCTGGAGAAGAGAAATATAAGTTGAAAAATGCTGTCCAAACAAAAATTGTTATTTTTATTAATTTATAGAAACCTAGAATGCACAAAATCTCATTGCCAAGCTAAAACTAAAAGAATGCAATACCCTAAACACTGCTCAGTTAGAAAGGTATAGGATAAAAATTAGGAATTATTATAAATACATTGCATACAAAATATGATATGGAAATCCATAACTAATTTTCTCAACTCTTACATTAAACTTGCTAAAAATCTGGCCAACCACTCATTTCTTATGTACAAAGCCCTCTCAGATGAAAGGTTCTCTGTGAATTCAAATAATATTGACAAGGCCTTATCATCAACACTCAATCCATAGACTGTGATCAGCCCCTAGATAATGTTGGTTGTCTTCAGGAGATGCAATTATATTTTGCATTAATATTGCTTAACAGGAGTCAAGATTTATCTCTTACTGTACCAGAAGAGGTAAAGTGCAGGCAGAGGGTTTCTGGGTTCCCCGCATGCCCCCTTAGTGGCTCTGCCTGGGCCTAGAAGCAGGAGATGCAGCTATGTTGGAGGAGGAAGGGCTGGGAGGCCCAAGTGAGAGAAAGCTAAAATCCAGCAGTCACCTTGACAAGTCTCATGGCCTCTGCTCCACTCCTTGACTTTCTCCATCGTAAAACACTTAGCAGTGGTTTCTGAGATAGTGCCTGCCACACCGAAGCTGTTGTGTGAGCTGACTGCTTATCACTGACATTGTCTCAAATTCTCTCTTCCCTTCCTTAGTATCAAACTCCCTGTGTTGCCATCCTTCCAGAACCTGAGGGTTAAAGCTGTGGCTGAGCTAGCTAGCTTTTCTTGCTGTTGGCATGGTGAGTTTAATTAGTGTTATCAATCCTAAGAGATAACATCATGTTTTCTCTCTACTGTCTCCCAGGATCCTGCAGACTTCCCCTCTGTAATATGGAACATACTACTATTTTATTCAACAACTATTTTCTGTGCAACATTTCTGCCCATTTCCCCATCATGAACAAATTATCCTGTGTCTGTTGCATGATTCTTCCACATACTCAGTTTCCTATTTTATTGTGAGTGGAAGTTCTCCTTTTCACAAAATATTGGAAGCAGCCTGTATCTCCATAATTTCTTTCTGAGATCATTTATTTTTAATCGGGTCGGGGGGGGCAGAAGATGTGTGTCCTGTTACGCACAGGGGTCAGGGTGCACACATGTTCTGGTGTACCTGTGGAGGTCAGAGGACAGCTTTAATGATTGCTACTCACCTTCTTCCTTGTTTGGGATGGGATTGCTTGTTGTTTGCTGTGAGGTATATCAGGCTAACTGGTCTGCCATCTTTAGATGATTCTCCTGTCTACACTGCCCATCTTGACATAGGAGTGCTGGGATTACAGATGTGCATACTACAGAATCTGGCAGTAAGGTGTATATGGGTTCTGGGGAATTTAGGTCTTGAGGGGCAAGGGCTTTACCCACTGAGCAATCTCCCCACACCCTCGGGCTCAATCTTAAGGTGGCCTCTGCTTTTCTTTAAGGACACTTAAATGCAACATTTTTTTTTCTTCTTTTGTTAATACAATTTAGAAAAGTATCTTCCTTATAGAAGCTAAGAGTTTAAATAAACATTTGTATTGTCTTTAAGTAGTATTTATTCAGCTCTTTGGCACACTGTGTTAGGTTCCTGGCAGACTCCTACAATGGTGGTACAGATCCCAGTATTCTAAAATGCAGGTCTGGGCTTAGCCTCAGGAAAGTCCTTCTGCTCATTGGAAGACCAACCAATCCTAAGCTAAACTTCCCAGCCTACATCAAGGAAAGTAACCCAAGCACCTAACTGCCTATAAAAGATGTCTGACTTCCCCTGCTGGTTGCTGTTTCTTTGCTCCCTGAGAGGCCCAGCTGCCTGTTTGCTCCAAATAAACTGCTGTCCCCCATGGAGTTGTCTTGGTTGATGGTCTTCCCTGATATCTTCCATACATACGGTGCTCAAAACTCAAGAGGAATGTGTGGGATTCTTATGACCCAGTTCCTCCTGCTACTGAACCAAACTGATGACGAGGCACTCCTGCCTGTGATATGGACCGTCTTGCCTGTGCTGGCTCCCACCCGTCACTACATCAGGCCTGAGATCCATCTGCTTTCCTCTATCCTGTTCAGCCTCTGAAAGAGTGCTGGTAAGTGCTCTCCTGTGGAGCTGCAGATCAATTTCTCTGCTCTCTCTCTCTGTCTCTCTCTCTCTCTCTCTCTCTCTCCCGTCCCTCTCATCTCCATCACTTGCTCTCCCTCCTTCCTCTACCTTCCTGCCTCTAGGTCTTCCCTTCTCTCCAGAGGTGTTCGATTCAGTTTCAAGTCATACTGGTATGCCAAACATCTTCCCATGCCATGCTGGGGGTGTCCCTCACTTGTCCTTGGGACATCTTGACAAGCAACTTGGGTCTTTTTCTCACTCAGAACAGCAATCGTGACAGGGATGCCTCTCGTGGCTGCCTCTTCTCTGGGCAGCCATCCTCTTCCTTGTCCTAGATTTGGAAGGAAACTTCTCATGGAACTCTCATGGTGGCTGGGGCTCTGACCATCCCCCACTGAGCCCTTGTCCTACAAACTCCTCCTCTCTCCCTTCCTCATCCTGAGTTTGGAAGGTTCTCTGCTTCATACTGTCTATGACTTAGGTGGTTCAGAAGCTCCAGGAGCTTCCCACTGGGCCCCAAAACACCTTCCTTCTCCCTTCCTTACCATGGGCTTGGAAAGTACTCTGTCTTCCATCTCTCTCTCTCTTTGTTCTCTCCCAGTGTCTCTCTTTCTTCCTCACTTTTCTGGTGATAGTCTCTGATTCCTGGCTGATCCTGTTATTTTCAATCTAATTGTAGGCCTCCTTTTCTTCCATCCCTTACTAAAGGTTCTCTCTCTTCCTCCCTCTAACCAGTTATTGGTTCCCTACCCAGGCAAAATGGTCTGAACTTCTTCCTGTCCTGTAACCCTTGTTCTGCTTCTGGACTAGATCACAGACATGTAGGTCTCTGTAGGTCTGCCTGCTTTTCTGAATTTTTCAGAGAAGGTACTCTTCTATTTTATGTCCCTTTTCTGAACATGCTTTCTTTAACACTTTGGGTTGCCCGGCATCTTGTACTTCTTTATATTTCTTTAAAGCTTTCTTATTCCTACCCCACCGTGTGGCTGCCAGTCTGCCACATGTCTGACCTCCATGCAGGCTCTAAAGCTGCATGGCCTCATGGCTTTTCCTGAAGCTTCTGTTTAGGCCCATTCTTAAATTCTTTTATAAATGAGACTAAGAACCCTCTAGGGGACACTCCCCTTATACCATGTTGGTGACCACTTAGGACCCCAAAATTCTAATAACTTATTTATTTGTTGGCCACATATGGAAATTTTCTACAGGCACTCTGAATTTAGCTGCCAAGCAGGTGAATGCCTTTATCTAACTTGCTATCTTGCCTTGGGTATTTGAGGCTGCAAACAGCTTGCCTCTTGAACTAAAAAA